>NC_090648.1:345133117-345278117 GCF_040937935.1 Hyperolius riggenbachi | reverse complement strand
TATGAAGAAGTGCACGGAAGTGTATTGTTAAAATAAGCTTTCGTGCATGCCACGACGTCATGTCTGATTTTTTACAAATCCATGCGTCGACAGACTATAATGACTTTCGGGCCAACGCAGATTACTGCATTGCCGCAATGTTGATGTAGTTCTTGACCTGCATCGGTGATACGGCCATACTGTTAGTGGAGTTGCAGGATGAACTTGAGATAGATGCCTCTATTAGATGATGTAGTGTTTATTAGATGTACACTGTGAAGCCAATCTTTCGAGATCACTAGGCATCTCTTTATCACGGCAAAATAAGGTCGGAAGCCAAATCTGTGTGCAGAAAGAGCAAGGGATTTTCAATTTGGGTTTTTAGGTGCACTCGCTGAAGATATTACGGAACTTATCCGTTAGCCGGGCGCATCCTCTAGGTGGCGACAAAACTCCACCAGAGTTACATCTTTCCCTACTATCCATGTCGGCCTGGAGGGGGAATAGTAATTAGCGCCACCTGCCGGATGCGCCCGGCTAACGGATAAGTACCGATATTACTTTGGGATAAAGACAGGCAGGATAACGTTATGGGCAAATACGTTGGGAAACAGCTTTACATTGTTTGTTATGACAGACTAATTGAGCGTTCAGCTACAAAATGTTAACAGATACAGGTTATATAGATTGTTGTACTAAAAATTCATTTGTAAAGTATATATTTATAATTCTTGTCATTACAAGGTTTAAAAATATATTACAAAAAAATTATAACTGGAAAATTGGGTGCTGGTGTTTGGCTACTCTGCCAGTATCAGTGGGATGATGATTTGGGTGCTGATGTTCTGGACATATCCACAATAATAACATTAATTTCACCTCTGTGGCCCACTTATAAGCTGCATACATTTGCATAACCCTGTTTCAACTAAGAATTATTTGCATCTAATTTACTATCGTTTAGCACAGGTGTACATTTCAAACATCCAAGCTTTTGCAACAGAGAAACTAGATTGACTAAATGCACCCATACATCTTGTGGTAGATTGACCAAGAGAAAGATTTGTCTCTGATACAATTTGAACATAGAGATCTGTTGGCTGCCGATACAGCATGAAATCTCTTGGTAATCAGCCTTGTAATGCTTCCTCTGCCACTGTCCCCACAAATGTTAATGTCTTCCCAAATGCCATGCATTAAAATCTCTCACCCGTCTGGCCGTCACAAGTGTCCAGCTGCTTCCTGCTACACCATTCGCACCCCACATGGCTGCCACGTACAGCGGTGGCACATGTGACGTTGCACACGGCCCACATGCTATATGCAGCAGCCAGCGAGGGATGCAAATAGGGAATCAGGAGCTGCTGGACACTTGCGGTGGCCAGACAGGTGAGAGATGGCTGAAGGCAAAACTGCAGTGAGGGACACAGACTTCTAAGTGCTGGAGAAAGCCCCAGGTAAGTAAATCCACATTTTTTTTTTTTACCTGAACTCAGGACTTCCTTTCTGCTCTAAAAGATAAGCAGCATAATAAAATGTAAACAAACAAAATTTCTCTGTCAGCTGACACAGCTGAGGGATCAATTTACAACTTGTGCTTATTCACAGATGAGGGGAAATTGGACAAGCTAAAAAACTTTAAATACAAACGGTGCATTTTATATGATTTCCTTCTATCCTGTGCAGGAGTTGAGGTCCACCGACAAGAGGAGCTGATAATGCAAACTCCTGTGGAAGGACCAGGAGTATAATTTAGACATTAGTGATTAATGACCTATACTGATAAACAACGGCCAATCTGAACTGCGATCCGAGTGATCTTTGCAGATAGGTCTCTGATAAAAACTCTGTAACAAATAATGCATGATATGAACGAAAAACCTCCCTGGCAAGGATGCACCAACAGCATACAACCAACACGTCCCTTCCCCCTCACACAATTACCGCTGCATGGCTCTAGGAACAGATGATCCCGAGACCCCGCCCCCAGCCCTTTAAAAACTCCCGCGATTAGCTGCAGGGCGGGCTCTTGCATGTATAATTTGTGAGTGGGTCTGCGTGCTTATGGATGGAAGCTGTCATACCACTTCCACTGAGCACAAACCAATCACAGCTCCTGATTTGTAACACACCAATGTCGCGGCCAATCGCTGAGGAGTTTGTTTAAAACTGTGCGACTCCTCCTATCTTGCTCAAACTTGGGCTAGAGGTTTTATCCCATTGGTTGCTAGAGGGCTTCTAACCGGATACTGTCCTCTGATTGGGCCGTGGCTGCGGCGGACTATTTCAATTCGTCGAGGGCTGTTCGTCTTCTCGGCGAGTCGCTGAAAGGTATTTACATTTGATATTCTGGCGGTGGACGCAGCGGATCCGGCGAGGTGTGTGCTGGTGCAATGCGCTGACTTGTTCGTTGGTTGCCTGTATGGCAAACTGAGGTACTCTTCATGGGTGAGGGACGTTATTAAGATGTACTGTCAGCACATAAGCTGAATCCTGTTTTATAAGATAACATCCGAGCACTGTGTACAGTTAACAGTAGTAACACACTTGCTGCTAGAGTAACAAATGAATATTAGTATGCTCTTACCATCTCTTTTTTTTTATTATTATTTAGTATTTATACAGCGCCGACATATTACGCAGCGCTGTACAGTGTGTGTGTGTGTATATATATATATATATATATATATATATATATATATATATATATATATATATATATATATATAGTCACTAATTGTCCCTCAAAGGAGCTCACAATCTTATCCAGGCATGGGCAAACTTGGCCCTCCAGCTGTTAAAGAGAGTCTGAAGTGAGAATAAATCTTGCTTCAGACCTCATAGATAGCAGGGGCACGTGTGCCCCTGCTAAAATGCCGCTATCGCGTGGCTTAAGGGGGGTCCCTTCACCCCCAAATCCCCTCCGTACAGCTGGGGAGCGCTTCTGCATTGGGGCAGGGCTAACTGCCGCAGCCCTGCCTCCCGCGCGTCTATCAGACGTGTACCTCCGCCTCTCCCCTGCCCCTCTCAGTGTTTCTTCACTGAGAGGGGCGGGGGAGAGGCGGCGATGCGCGTCTGATAGACGCGACTAGAGGCAGGGCTGCAGCTGTTAGCCCTGCCTCCAGGAAGAGAAAATTGACGACCAAGTTTTGCGGGGGTGGAGGGACCCCCGTTTAGCCGTGGGATAGCGGAGTTTTAGCAGGGGCACACATGCCCCTGCTAACTATGAGCTCTGAAGCGAGATTTGTTCTCGCTTCAGAGTCTCTTTAAGGAACTACAAATCCCACAATGCATTTACCTTTATGTGGCTGTCAGACTCCTGCAATGCATTTTGGGACTTGTAGTTCCTCAACAGCTGGAGGGCCAAGTTTGCCCATGCCTGATCTAATCCCTACCATTGCCATATGTCTATATTATGTAGTGCAAGTACTGTAGTATGTATGTATTTCTCTTTTATTATCGTTATATTTTAAATAAACTTTAGACAAAGCTTTCACAAGGATTTATGCTTTGGTGCTTCCTCTAGCTCCCTGTACTCTTTGGGCCCATTAGCACTAGGGTGATTCAGGCTAATCTCCAAAGCGCTAGTGCTATTCTAACCTATGGCGTGTTTGCACTGCCAGGATTGGTGCAAATCGTGGGTGTTTTGTGATTTGCTCCAATTGCAAATTGCATTACCTGCAGCATTTTTGCTGCGATTCTGGAGCGATCTCGGTACAGTGCTTAGTAAAGCACTGATTGCGATTGCTCTGAATCACTGAAGTGTCCAGTGATTTTTACTGTGCTAATTGAGGTAAAATTACTTGCGCAAAACTTGCGATTTCAGATGTGAATGGGGCCTTAGTGCCCTCCTGTGTTGGTCCAGTACCCTCTGTTGTGCTCCCATGGAGCCATCCAGGTTGTGGCCACTGCGCATGCGTGGTTTTGGCCGTGCACACTCCCTGTGGCTGGGAACGTTCTGTGCAAGTGTAGTTAGTCTTAACAAACTGTGCATGTGCAGAATGCTCCTGGGCATGGAAGCGCGATTGGGGTGTGTGTACCTGAGGCCATGCATGCGTAGTATTCCCTAACTGCCTCGGTCAGGGAATTTATGGTGGTTGACATCAGTGCAATAGAATGGACAAGGAGAATGGCAGTGGAACAGACGGTCTACAGGGGCTGCTTGAAGCACCATGTTAGTAAGTACTTGGCTAAACTGCTTTTGCAATCTTTTCCTGAAGTGTTTCATTTAGCTCTGTGGTGCTGTGGCCTGCCTCCAGCTTGACAACTGCAGCCTAATAGGTGGCTGGGGGCGGGCTGCGTCAACACAGGTGAAGGTGGCCACAGAATTTTGGCCAACTGAGGGGATAGGTGGAGTGTCTGACGTTTTTAAAGGGAAGGTTCACGGTCCTGCATATAAAAATACGAATCCACTTACCTGGGGCTTCCTCCAGCCCGTGACAGGCAGGACGTGCCCTCGGCGCCGCTCCGGAAGCTCCCGGTCTTCTCCGGTGGCGCACCCGACCTGGCCAGGCCAGCTGCCAGGTCGGGCTCTTCTCCGCGTCTCACGCGGGAGCGCTGACGTCACTGGACGTCCTCCGGGGCTGTACTGCGCAGGCGCAGAACTACTGCGCCTGTGCAGTACAGCCCGGAGGACGTCCGATGACGTCAGTGCGTCCGCATGAGGTGCACTTTGGAGCACAGAAGAGCCCAACCTGGCAGCTGGCCAGGTCGGGTGCACCAACAGAGAAGACCGGGGGCCTCTGGAGCGGCGCCAAGGGCACGTCCTGTCTGCCCCGGGCTGGAGGAAGCCCCAGGTAAGTGGATATGTATTTTTTTTCTTTTTTTTTTTATATGCAGGACCGCGGATCTTCCCTTAAACGATATAGGGAAAAAGGTTGTTATGGCTGGGTATTATCTTCCAGCCTCCTACTGGTGGAAGAGACGTTACTCAGTTGTGGAAACTAAGTGACCACGGGTCTTCAATAGAGCGCCCCGCAAGGAACGATGGACTTTGCAGCCTAGTGCCCACCAGGACACTACTGGGATAACCTTAGCTAGTAGTTAGAACGGTCACACCTCAATGCAGAGAATTAAATACAATGCAATAACATTTGTAAAGCGCTTTTCTCCCATAGGACTCAAAAAGTAACCACATTACCGCCAGAGGGTGCCGCTCAGGCCCTGCTGGGCCGATTTTGATGAAATAAAAAGCAGCACACGCAGCCGCCACTTTGCCAGCCGCGTGTGCTGCCTGATCGCCGCCGCTCTGCGGCGATCCGCCGCGAGCAGCGGCGAAAGAGGGTCCCCCCAGCCGCCCGAGCCCTGCGCAGCCGGAACAAATAGTTCCGGCCAGCGCTAAGGGCTGGATCGGAGGCGGCTGACGTCCATGACGTCACTCCGCTCGTCGCCATGGTGACGAAAGCCAAACAAGGAAGGCTGCTCATTGCAGCCTTCCTTGTTAGTTCTGCTTGCCGGAGGCGATCGGAAGAACCCCTCCGGAGCGCCCTCTAGTGGGCTTTCATGCAGCCAACTTTCAGTTGGCTGCATGAAATATTTTTTTTTTTTTTTTTAATAAAAAAAAAAAAACCCTCCCGCAGCCGCCCTGGCGATCTCAATAGAACGCCAGGGTGGTTAAAGGAGGTACTAGGAACTCAAAGATGAGCAGGAGTGTCTTAGATCAGGCAGGTGGCAGACAGGCTTAGTCTGTATCCGGGAAGAGATCAGGGCAGGCGGCAAACAAACTTAGTCTGTATCTAGGCAGATGGCAAGCAGGCTTAGTCCAGGTCATAGGCGAGGAGTCAAAACCAGGGGTACCAGATCAAGGAAAGTTAGGCAGTCCGGGTCACAACAGGGCTAGCAGGCGAACCACACACTAGCTGTCAGAACAAAGGGCACCTGACCCAGGGGAGGACTGACCTTTTATACACGCAGACCGACAAATTGGTGTGTAAATGCAGACGCAAAATTTCACGCGCAAATGTCCACACTCACCCCCCCCCCCCCATTTTTTGGATCGATTTTTCGATCGCTTCTATACAAAATCGATCAGAAATCAGGGCGGACCTGGTGGAAATTATCTATTCGACCTGTTGATCTAACTAACAATTGCATGGTATGTACCAGGCATAAGGTCTGTGCATGGCCTGTAGAACAAAGCAGCTTGTGTACAGATTTTATCCTCTGTGCACAAGGGATTTTGTTCTACTGGTCATGCATGGGCCTTGCTTGTACATGGCTGGGAACATGTTCAGAAGAAGAGGGTCCTGTGCAGGAATAGTGGGTCTCAAAGAGAATCTACTGAGGTAAGTATCTAAGTTTTATTTCCCCCTCTCCATCACAGTGTGATTACTCCCCTAACCCATGGACGGTCATGGTATGTCCCTTTTGTAATGAATGAGTTATAGAGCTTAGAGTTACTTTTAAGTGGTGGAAAAGAATGTGTGAAATTCTACGCCTTGCTTTGTGCAGTCTTTAACCTCCTCAGCGGTATGGACGAATATATCCGTCCATCACCGCCGGAGGTCGCCGCTCAGGCCCTGCTGGGCCGATTTTTTGCAAAATAAAAAGCAGCACACGCAGCCGGCACTTTGCCAGCCGCGTGTGCTGCCTGATCGCCGCCGCTCTGCGGCGATCCGCCGCGAGCAGCGGCGAAAGAGGGTCCCCCCAGCCGCCCGAGCCCTGCGCAGCCGGAACAAAAGTTCCGGCCAGCGCTAAGGGCTGGATCGGAGGCGGCTGACGTCCATGACGTCACTCCGCTCGTCGCTATGGCGACGATGTAAGCAAAACAAGGAAGGCTGCTCATTGCGGCCTTCCTTGTTTATTCTGGTCGCCGGAGGCCCTCTAGTGGGCTTTCATGCAGCCAACTTTCAGTTGGCTGCATGAAACAGTTTTTTTTAGGGCTGGTTCAGACGGACGTTTGCAGAGCGTTTACTGCTAGCGTTCGGGGCTTGGCGTTAAACGTTCCCATTCAAGTGAATGGGAGCGTTTGTACCAAGCTTTTACGCGCGTTTGCACAAACGCGGCGTTCGGGTCCCGATTTTCACTGGCGTTCAAGGAGCCCCTGGAAGCTACATGTTGCTTCCAGGGGCGGTTAACCGCGACGGGTAATGTCCCTCTAGGGGAAGAAAAAACGCGACCGCATCCGAACGCAATGCGAACGCTGCTGAAAGCCTGAACGCATCACGAACACAACGCCAACGAACGCGACGCCTCCAAAAGTCCGTCTGAACCAGCCCTTAATTTAAAAAAAAAACCCTCCCGCAGCCGCCCTGGCGATCTTAATAGAACGCCAGGGAGGTTAAACGATAGTTTATGAAGTTTATTTTCCCCACTGTTTTTTGTTACTTGCCATGAGATAGGCATAAGGGCCTGTCCACACAGTACAAAAAATACAGCGGTTTCCAAACCACAAAATGGAAGGGTGAACATATTCCATGTTATTAACTGGATGCGTTCACAGTTGTCAACCGGAATGTGAATGTAACATATACCAACTGGACCACTAATGCAAAGTCTCAACCTGCTGTAACGCAGCAATGTAAAGCCCCATCTACACGATACGATTCTTTGTGCGATTCGATTACAATTCTATTTACATTCCGATTAAATCCGACATGTCCGATCGGGATTCGATTCAGTTCAACTCGATTTGCCATTGTTTTGCAATGGAAAATTGAATTGAATCAAATCCTGATCGGACATGTCGGAGTTAGGCCCCGTTCACACTGCACGCGTTTCCAGCCGCGTTTTGGAAACGCGTGCGGGAGGCCGACACGCACAACATCAGACAGTGCATAGAGTGCACTGTCTGATGTTCACACTGCATGCGTTCTGGACCTGTGCGGTCCGGGAACGCATGCTGCACGCATTTTTTGCAAAAAACGCGTGGCTGTCCCATTCACTTTTCAGTGATGGGATCAGCCACGCAACGCACACAAACGCTGATGGCGTGCGTTTGCATGCGTTGCGTTCCGCACGAATGGCCATCCGCGTTTGTGATGTGAACGGGGCCTTAATCGGATAGTAAATAGAATTGTAATCGAATTGCACAAAGAATCGTATCGTGTAGATGGGGCTTAAAGGAGTTATCGGGCAAAAAAAAAAGTTTCACTTACCTGGGGCTTCTACCAGCCCCATGCAGCCATCCTGTGCCCTCGTAGTCACTCACTGCTGCTCTGGTCCCCCTCCGTCAGCTACTTCCGTTTTTGCCGACCTCGGGGGTCGGCGGTCTGCATTGTGTACATTTTTTTACGCATTCCCGCTGGTGCAGGAACATTAACAAATACATTTTTTTTTAACAGGTAATTTTTATTGATTTTATCAAAATTACAGAAACAAGAAAAGAGTAGTAGACAGTACAGGCATACTTCCTCCATAATAAAACTTATAATAACATATTATACATAGTAGTATATTACTTGGACTATATTATGGCATTGTATTCAGTCTGTGGTAAGTATGACAATATAGTCCCAGGATCACATATCAGGCGTAAATATCAGCAAGCTGAAAAGGCAGCTCGCACTGGAAAGGAGGAGTCAAAAGCGGGCCGTAAATGAGGGATTTCTACGGATGCCTGGCCCGTGAGAAAGGAGGAAAAAGAAAAAAAAAAAGGAAAGAAAAAGAAAGAAAGGTCTGCCCGCCCTTCCCCCGCCCACCCCACCCAGGTACTGTTCAATCCATAATAGGAATAAATTTGTCACTAGTAGGATCCAGGATCCTATCCTCCCATACACCCCATACTTTGTTAAATTTTTTGGGACATTTTCTATTTAGATAGGTAGTTCTATATAGTGGTAGAGCACTGTTAATTGATTTGGCCCAGGTGCCGACCGTTGGGATAGAGGCCTTTTTCCAAAACTTTAATATTTCTTTTCTTGCTTGGAAGCATAATATTTTAAGCAGTGTTTGCTTATGTCTCGAAATATTGGCTGTCTCTAGTTTGCCCAGAAGTAATAAACCCATGTCCATAGGGACCGTCATTTCTAATAGAGCATTGATGATTGAGAGTATATTTTCCCAGAAAGGAATAATTATCGGGCAAGACCAAAATATGTGGACAAAATCTCCCCTATGTACCACGCATCTCCAGCAGCTATCTGAGTGGGCAGGGTTCATTCTGTGTAATCGTGCAGGGGTAAGATATATCCTGTGTAAAAATTTAATTTGAATTAGTTGGTCGCTTGCGGATATCACTGTTGAAGGGAATTCCTCTAAGATTGTATCCCATTCCTTATCGCTAAGGGAGGGGATATCTGCCCTCCACTTCCGGCAGAACTTCACTAATCTGGGATTGTTAGCGTCTGATAGATCTGCGTATATGGCAGAGAGGGTCCTTGGGAGATTTTTAGTCAATAGAAGTTTCTCAATTTTATCCATTTGCAAATCCGGTGGTTGAGAGCCAAACTGTGATCTGTACGCGTGGTGGAGTTGTAAATATCGAAATAAGTATTTATTTGGGAGATCACATTGAGCCTTAAGTGTATTAAAGGTATGGATAGATTTTTCATGTTGTATGTGGGATATGTTTTTTATGCCATATCTTGCCCATATAGTTGGGTCAGGAATGGTAGTAAAGTGCTAAAGAGAGGGGTTACCCCAAAGAGGCGTGAAAGGAGAGATTGTACCTGGAGCTATGAAGGGGGTTCTAGCTGCTCTCCAAGCCTTCCATGTGGTTGTCATCAGTAGTGTAGTTTGGGAGTTGGCTTTGGGGCCCCTATAGGGTAGGTTAGTAAGCTGTTCGTAGGAGCCCAGTATTGCCGCCTCTGCATTCACTGCTGGGTTTGTGGCTTCTTGCGAGAACCACCACCTGATAGTGACAAGCAAAGAGGCCCAATAATATTTTTGGAGATGTGGGAGAGCCAATCCACCTCTAGATTTAGGGAGCTGCAGTACATCTAATGCTATTCTGGGTTGCTTTCCTGCCCAAATAAAAGTAAGAATAATTTTGTCAATTTTCTTGAAGAGGGCAGAGGGGAGCCAGACAGGGCATTGGCGGAAGAGGTACGTAAATTTAGGTAGGAAAATCATTTTAAGAAGGTTAATCCTTCCTATCAGTGTGAGTGGGAGTTTATTCCAAACTGCGCATCTGGACTCAAGTTGGTGAATGACCGGATCTATGTTGAGGTTCTGATATGTAGTGAGGTCACTGGTTATTTGGATTCCCAGGTACTTAAATTGGTTCACTATTGATAGCGGAAAGTTTGGTCTACGCGGTGGATTAGGTGCGGCATCTATAGGAAACAGTAGAGATTTATCCCAGTTAATTTTAATACCGGACATATCTCCAAATTTCTCAAATAGGTGGAGTGCTGCATCTAAAGAAGAATGGGGGTCATTTAAGTAGAGAAGTACGTCATCCGCATAGAGAGATATTTTCTCATGTAAGTTGCCAATCAAAAGTCCCTTCACCAGTGTGCATTGTCTGGTTTTAGCTGCAATAGGCTCCATGGCCAATGCAAATAGGCCTGGTGACAGAGGGCAGCCCTGTCTGGTACCCCTCCGCAAACAGAAGAACTGAGAAATTGTGTTCCCTGTTTTGATTTTAGCTTTGGGGGAGTCGTAAAGTAGTTGGATCCATTTAATGAAGTTAGTGCCAAACCCAAATCTACGCAGCACCGCCCACAAATAATCCCATTCCACTGAATCGAAAGCTTTTTCAGCGTCTAGTGACGCTATTACTCTTTGGCCCGCATTAGAATGAGAGGCGACAATATTAGTCAGCAGCCTACGAATGTTGATATCGGTACCTTTACCGGGCATAAAGCCTGACTGGTCATGGTGTATCAGCTTAAGAATATATGAATTTAATCTAGTAGCTAAGATTTTGGCTAGTATCTTTGCATCCGTGTTCAGGAGGGAGATTGGCCTGTATGAGGAGCATTTACTGGGGTCTTTCCCTGATTTGGGAATTACTATTATTAGGGCTTCCGTCATCGAAGGTGGTAGGGAGTTCGTTTCGAATGAGCGTTGGAGTGTATTTTTAAGTTTGGGTGCTATTAGTTTGGAGTACTGTTTGTAGTATTCTACGGGGAAACCGTCTAGGCCAGGAGTTTTCCCAGTCTGCATACTGGCTATGGCATTGATCACCTCATCAAGGGCGATTGGGGCCTCAAGTGCCTCGGCGTCTTCAGTGGACAGTGTGGGTAATTCTATCGCTTCCAGATAATTATCTAAGGTCTCTGTCGGTTTTTGAAGGCGGCTAGAGTACAGTTCAGAGTAGAATTGGAAGAAAGTTTTATTAATTTCTTCCGGGTCGGTAATATGATTACAAGAGTCAGAGGATATCTGTGGTATGATGGTCATACTCCTAAAGTCCTTGGAAAGCCAGGCTAGCATTTTCCCAGCTCGGTCTCCATGCTCGAAATTTTTTTGTCTCAGGTCTAGCATACTCTTTTTAGTGGTATCTATTCTATAGAGTTCTAGGTTTTGTAATGCCGCTTGCCATTTGTTATACGTTGTAGTGGTCTTAGTGGTAACAAACTCCGCTTCCAGGTCGGAAGCAATTTTTTCCCTCCACTGTAGTGAGGCATACACCTGATCTCTAGCAATTTTAATGGCCCCTGCGTACTGCCCTCTTAAAACAGCCTTATTAGCGTCCCATATAAGTTGAGGTGTAGTGGATCCCTTATTTTCATCCCAGTAGTGTCTGATTTGTCTTTTAATAATGTCATCTATTGTAGGATCAGTTATCCAATGAGGAGATAATCTCCATACTCTATCCCCCTGTCTCATACCCCTCTGGAATATTACTTCCAAAGGTGCGTGGTCTGAGATGCCTCTAGGCAGAAAAGAGGATGCTTTAACCCGGGAGAGCATGTCGTCTGAGGCGAGAGCTAAATCAATTCGTGATAAGGTGCCGTAAGAAGCCGAGTGACAAGAGTAAGCCATAATACCAGGGTGTTTCCACCTCCAAACATCTGTCAGTTTGTATGCATCTAGCCAGTGTCTAAATACTAACGTGTCCTTGCTGGAGGGTTTGAGTCTATCTATAAGTGGATCATGTATAAGATTAAAGTCTCCACAAATGATTAATTTTTTAGATGGCATTTGTGCAGTGATAGTAATTATTTTGTCAAGGACAGAGATATCAGCCGGTGGTGGCAGGTAGACATTCACCAGTGTAAATTGCTCCTGTTCTATTGTAGCATTTAAAATTATATACCTGCCCCCAGGGTCTATTTTAATGTCGTGCAGCTGGAAGGGTAGGGTCTTACTAATGAGGATTGAGACCCCTCTGGAGTAGGATGAGTATGTGGCATGGTATGCGTGTGCCACCCACGGCTTTTTAAGCGCTAAAATCTTTCCTCCTGTAAGATGTGTTTCCTGCAGGAAACAGATATGTGGTGAGTGTTGCTTTAGGAAGTTAGCAACCAGTGCTCTTTTTATTTTAGAGCCTAGACCTCTAACATTCCAAGATAGTAGTTTGACTGCAGACATTTAAGTAGCATATATTAATAAACGAGTATGGAATAGATAATTTTTCTCAATATCTACATCCGAGGGGAGGGGGGGGGAGCCCAGGCAGGGGGGTAGGCAGGCCAAGAAGGAGAGGAAAGAAAAGAGACATAGCACAGAACAGGTAACTTGTAACAGTACATCCCAACAAACCCCCACCCTACATCCTGGAGAGGAACCACGAACATCCAGATGCCTTAGATCCCTTAACTAAACTTTATTTCAGCAAACCTTCAGTCCCAAAATAGGACTGGAACTGTCTAACTTAAACCTAAAAAGAAAACCTCCTAAGAGGGGGGACGGTAGTGGCCAAGGTAGAGGTCCGCTACCCAACTACTCCCAGTTGTCTTTCTGGGGGTACGGCTCATGCTACATATTTGTATTTTTGTACGTGGGGGGAGGGGGGAGGGAATGGGGGGGGAGGAAAGGGTTCCTGCCAGCGGTGTGTGGTGCTGGCGTACATCACTTAAATAGGTTCCAGACATACCATAGATCAGTTGTATGCCAGTCTGTAGTATCTGGTGCATCCAGGTGCACACACAGTATATAAAGTTGTATTCTCCCGGTGGATCTTTGTGCAGGCATCCGCCAAGAGTGAACTGTCCCCGGGCGGAGGTGAGCACAGATGCATGGTATTTGAAGTACAGTTAGCCATATTGCAAATGGGTTGAGGAGTTGGGTATACATCATTACCAACATCCAGAAAGGAAAAGGTGTATGAATAATTTCACCTGTGCAGTCTAATATGACCGACCCAGTGGGTATGACAAGGTGCACTAATCAGTAATTATACTTTTAGTCTACTATACTATAGACAAGGGGGGAGAGCAATTCAGCCTACATCAGAAAAATTATGTTGGATATATAGTATTGCATCATGGTAGTCTATTTAAGCTCGGCTAATCTCACGTCTCAGTTAAGGCCCCTCAGTATCAGTCCCATGTGGATGTCTCAGCATAATGCAGACAGGAGCACGGGGGATGGGGGGGGGGGGGGGGGGGATCACCAGCACTGCCATAAGGCATAGGTCTAGTACAAATTGAGTGCACAGGTCTTCCCACACGGGGTGTGAGGCTGGTATTCCACTGCACAGGTCAGTTGGGGTCATCATTGAAAGTGTACACAGTACCTATAATAATAACACATATACACAGTATATACATACATAGATGTCTCCATTCTGGTCCCCTGTCTAAACTCAGTGCATTAACGCAGGAGGATCTTGACAGTGAGGCAGAAATAAGTACACAGTGAAATGCAACATCATTTTGGGGAAAAGGAGCTGCTCACCATATCCAGTTCTGGGAGTGCAGCGTCTCCATGTCATAGGCATATTCCAAGCAAGAGTAATTAGAGAAAGGACGAATATCTAAATTAGGCCTGACGTTCCAGAGGGTAATTCAGAGCTATATTTTAAATGCCATGAATGTAAGGCTGCCATATATTATTGCAAGGGCTGAAGACTGGTATTGTAGCACCATCTAGTGGATAGTAGTATGTATTGTCCTTTAGTGTTAATACCTAATGTAGTTACTGGTAGTTAGCAGCTTCTTTTCCATGCATGTATAGGTAGAGGAAATACATTCCGCTATAGACAACTTCCCAACTCGGTGCACAGCGACCCGTATATATCCCACATAGCAGGGGTGGGGGGGGGGGGGAGAATAGAAAGTGCCCCTGACTTACATCTGACCGACCAGAGGATACAGGGTTTATAGCCGAATGTTACAGGGTTAGTCACTTAAATTTTATGAGGGGGTGTGGGAGAAGGGGAGGGGGGGGGGAAGGGTGGTTAGGAGAAGGGGGAGGTTAGGGGGGGGGGGGAAGAGCAGGATAACAGGTAGTTATACCATTCGTTTTAGCATTTAATTAACATTCCCCTATTGGGCTAACATAGCTAGTACATGACCAGTATTGTGCGTTTATACGTGTGTCGCACATTACTGCGCGTCTGGTATTACAAAAACAACTAGTGAAAATAATAGTTAACTATAATAGAGCGAGGAACTATAAAGGAGAACAAGAAAACAGGTTGCTTAGCTGTCAGCTCCGTATTTGCTGCTGTGGTAGTTCCGTATATGGAAAATGTACATCAGCGCCCATATTCAAACAGTGGAAATGGACAGTGCGAGTATACCACACACTTCATTGTATGTTCGTCTGTCTCTGGGCGCCAAACAGTTCGGAGAGTAGCAAGGAGCATACACAGTCTGCATAAGCAATAGTTATTTAAATGATGCAGCCATGGTGTGGTAGTTTATGAGAAACAAACTTTTTCTTCCCCCATATATCCCAGACACAGTAGTCAGTGATCAGAATACGGCATGATACAGGGAAAGCTGTAGGGCCTTCAGAGGTATTGTATTCCCGCCAGAACCAACAGGGAGGACCGCATAAAAGAAGCGCCATTATAGATATAAACTCCCAAAGAGCATAGCGTTGCATAGCTTGGGGGAAACAGTCATAACGGTGCATTGTCACAGCAGAGGTGACCCCATTAGCGGGCCAGATTAGCCAACAAATGAATAAAGTTACTTATCTGGTTGTTGCGCAGGCAAAGTCTTCAGCCACGTGGTGACCTCCGCTGGGGTTTCAAAAAAGATGGTGGATTCCCCGTCTTGGACTCGCAACTTTGCAGGAAACAGCATGGCATATTTTATCTGTCGTTCCCTCAGCTTTATCTTTACATCTTGAAAATTTTTCCTGAGTTTCTGTGTCTCCGTCGTATAGTCTGGGAACAGCATCAGACGTGCATTTCCCAATTTGAGGTCCGTCACTTTCTTTCCAACGTCCCTCAGGATGGCCTCAAAATGAGAGATTCCGTGCCCCTCCCCCTAAGGAAACACAAGCCAATTAAAAAACGACAATAAATAGCTCCACCTCTTCCCCCTATCTTCAGTTTTTTGTTTCCCGGTCCACCCGGGAGCATAAGCCAATGTCTGCGACAAAATTTTTTATTTTTTAGCATGGCCTGGTGGTTCTGGTGGGAGCCAGGTCCCCCTGTAATTCCCCCTGTGTGGTCTCTTACCGGGTTGCGGGACTTGGAAGGAGGCTTATATGGCGGCTGGTGCGCGGTTGAAGCGGCGTCTGAGGCGGCGGTTAGTGCGGAGACTGATGCGGCAGCCATGACGGCGAGATGGTGTCCACAAGGTTGGATCTCGCGCGGAGTCAGGCGTGCTTACGTATGCGGAGACACATACGTCACGCGTACATGCGTCTAGGGAGACGCATGAGTCATGCGCACTTTCGTCTAGGATGACGCATTTCCGGCCGAGGTACTACGGCTTCTGTGTTTTCTTCCGCCTCGTGGACTCGGCGTCCGGATGTGACGGAGGCAGAGGACAGCTGCAGGTAATTTAACTTTAGTTCATTGCCTGGCAGGGGGCGGAGGAAGTTTTATTTAACAGACTCAGGGTCTGTATTCGTCCTGACACTCTGTTTGTGCGGAATCTGGGAGATGGAGCAGCCCTGTTCTCCTGCAGATTCGATATTACCTGCTACAGTGCAAAGCGCCCAGAGCAATGCTCTTGCCTCAGGACAGGTATTATATGGTTGTTTTGGGGGTATGTGTGATTTTTGCAGAGCAGGATTCAACTAAAACTCTTTTTTTCTCTGGTATTTTTTCAGAATAAAAATACAGAGAAAGGAAACAGCTCATCCAGATCCAGACCTAAGGGGGAGGTGACGGAGGAGCAAGATGGGACCAGTGTGGATACAAAAAAGCGGGATAAGAGATCGGATAGTAGTTCTGCTAGATCTAGTCGTCCTGCTAAGTGCTTAGAAAAATCCAGAAGATGTGATGTATGTGATGTAAAGTTATCCACTACTTGGAAAAAAGCAATTTGTCAAAAATGTGAAACCCCTGTAAAATCTAATACTAATGTGGTTCAAGATCTGGTCTCTATGATTAGAGAAGAATTATGTACTACTTTCAAGGCTTTTCGTACGGCAATGGTGGATCCGGTGCAAAAGAGCCAGGTTGTGAGTAGTCAAGTTTCCCAGCCTGAGGTTGCTTTGGAGGAAGGGGAAGCCTCAGAGCAGGATTCAATGGAGGAAGGAGAGCAAAGAGATAATCCTTTACTGGAGGAAGAAGCCTCTACTTCTAGGGGGTCAAAATATCTTTTTTTTCTGCAGAAGATACTCCTGAGTTGTTAAGGGCTATATATGAAAATGAGGGAATCCAGGTGTCGGAACCTGTATTGTCTACTCAGGATAAAATTTATAAAGGGTTAAAGGGTCAGCCTAGCAGATCCTTTCCAGTACATTCCTCCCTGAAAGAAATTATTTCGGACCAGTGGAAGGAACCAGAACGTAGAGCCTTTATACCAAGTTCTTTTAAGCGACGATTTCCTTTTTCCGAATCCGATGAAGCAGTTTGGGTCAAATGTCCCAAGATAGATGCGGCGATCTCTCAGTATTCAAAAGATTCTGACTTATCTTTTGAGGATTCTGGGTTACTGAAAGACCCGATGGACAAAAAATCGGACGTACTTAGTAAAAGAACTTGGGAGGCAGCTACGTTCTGTTTCAAGCCAGAAGTCTCTTCTGTTTGCGTGGCACGTAATTTATTATCTTGGGTAGAAGCTGTTGAGGAGGATCTCATTAAAGGAGTTCCGCATGAGCATATTTTACTGTCTATCCCCTTGATTATGAAAGCAGTAGCTTTCTTGGCAGATGCGGCTGCAGAAGCTTTGAGGTATTCGGCCAGGGCAGCTGCTTTGGCTAATGCTACCAGGCGATCGATTTGGCTGAAAACCTAGGAAGGGGACATCACTTCAAAGCAGAGACTTTGTGCGATGCCCTTTGAAGGTGATTTGCTTTTTGGTAAAGATTTAGAAACTGTGTTAACTAGATCAGCAGAAAAAGGTAGAAGACTTCCTGACAAAAAGAAGAAAGTGGTTAATAAGAAATTTTTTCGTGCAAAAACAGGTTACTTCGCCAGAGGAAGAGGTAGAGGGGCTCAGTCTGGAGTTCGAGGCAGATGGGCTTTTTCCAGAGGAAGAGGTAGGGGTTCATCTGCATTCAATAAGCCAGGGAACCCCAAGACTTCCGAAGATAAATGACTATCAGATACAGGTAGGGGGCAGACTGCAGTATTTTTTTCAGAGCTGGTGTCTGATCACCGGCAACCGTTTCATTTTGAAAATCATAGAAGAGGGTTATCGTCTGGAGTTTCAAAGTTTGCCCCCAGTCAGAAAATGTATTACAAATCTTCCAAAGGTTCGCAGCAAAGCAGATTTTTTGTGGAGGGCTGTTGCAAAACTAGTTTCTCAGAAGGTAGTTTGCAGGTTCCTCTAGAACAGATGAACGGGGGTTTTTATTCCCATGTGTTTCTAGTTCAGAAGCCATCAGGGGATCAGAGATTAATTCTGAATCTCAAAGAGTTAAACCCGTTTATAAAGGAAAAGAAATTTCATATGGAAAATATTTATTCAGTGAGGAATGTGCTGATGAAGGGTATGTTTTTGGCATCGATAGATCTCAAGGATGCTTACCTGCACTTGCCAATAAGTCCGGTGCATCAAAAGTTTTTGAGGTTTGCCATTCAGAAGGGAAGTGTGGTTGCCCATTACCAGTTCAGGGCTCTTCCCTTTGGTCTGACATCAGCCCCAAGAATTTTCACGAAGGTAATTGCGGAAATGATCCAATTTCTGCACTTACAGAACGTAAATGTGATACCTTATCTGGACGACTTCCTGATCCTCAACTTAAACAGAGATCAGTTGAAAAAGGACTGTTTACTATGTCTACAGACTATGCAATCTCTAGGCTGGCTAATAAACACAGAAAAATCGAATCTGACCCCATCAAGAAGTATGAAGTTTCTAGGCTTCATGATAGACACGGACCGAGAAATTATTTCTCTAACTCAAGAGAAGAGCTCAAAGTTAATAATGTCGGTAGAAAGGGTCCAGGGGTCAGAAACTCTAACGATAAGGGAATTGATGTCGGTGCTGGGATTAATGACATCGGCAATACCAGCAGTAGAGTGGGCCCAGTCGCATTCAAGAATCTTACAGAGGAGCATTTTGAGGAACTGGGACAAGACACAGGATTCACTGGATCACAGGATATTGATAAGCAGAGAGGTGAAGATTTCACTAGATTGGTGGAGGAGTTCAGAGATTCTTTCCAAAGGAAGGAAATGGAGACAAAACGACCCAGTAAGGGTTACAACAGATGCCAGTGCCTGGGGTTGGGGGGCTCATTGTGCTCAACTACAGGCCCAGGGAAAATGGTCCACAGAGATCTCGAGGAGATCGTCAAATTTCAGAGAACTATTAGCAGTAAAGAATGCCTTGCTAAGTTTCCAGGACAGGATTTGTCAAAAAGAGGTGGTCATTTTTTCAGACAATATGGTGGTTATATCGTACCTCAACAAGCAGGGAGAAACGAGGTCGGAAAGTTTGTTAAACCTGTCACTGGAGATCATGGAATGGTCAGAGAAGTATATAATTTCATTAACAGCAGTTCACATCAAAGGAGAATTGAATGTGTGGGCAGATACTCTGAGTCGTCAGTTAATACTGGAGAGCGAGTGGGAGTTAAATCCACGTATTTTCAATATGCTGGTAAAGAAATGGGGTCAGCCAATCTTAGACCTATTTGCTACAGCTCAGAATGCAAAGACCAGAGACTTTTGCTCTATACAGACAGGAACCCAGTCGAACCGAATGGATGCCTTCTCAGTCCACTGGGGGGAGGGACTGATGTATGCGTTTCCTCCTTTCAGATTAATCCAGAGAGTTCTTTGCAAAGTGGTAAAGGACAAAGCCCAGATGATATTAGTGGTACCTTTTTGGCCAAAAAGATGTTGGTTCCCACAGTTAGTGAACTTGGCTATGGAAGACCCATTCAAGATACCAGTGTCTCGGGACATTGTGATACAGGGGAAAGCTGTTCATCCAGATCCTCACTGGCTTCAACTTTCAGCCTGGATCCTGAAAGGGTCCTGTTAAGAGAGAAAGGGTGTTCAGAAAAGGTGATTGACACTCTTTTGAAAAGTAGAAAGCCTATCACCAGGAGAATATACTTTCGTGTTTGGAAGACTTTTTTAGCATGGAGAAAGGCTACACGTAAAGGAGTTGGTGTACCTGATGTGTTGGATTTTTTACAAAGAGGCGTGGATCTTAAGTTAGCTCCAGGTACATTAAAGGTTCAGGTGGCGGCTTTATCAGTTTTCCTTGACAAGCAGCTTGCTAGGGATCCTCTTATCATGAGATTTTTGAGAGTAATCAAAATGGGAAGATGGGTGCCAGAGAAGATTATGCCAGCTTGGGATCTACCATTAGTTCTACAGGCATTAATTAAGGATCCTTTTGAGCCGTTGGAAAGAATATCAATACATTTATTAACTTTAAAGGTGGTTTTTCTGGTGGCAATTACATCTGCAAGGAGAGTTGGAGATCTTCAGGCACTATCAGTGAAGGATCCATTAATGACTATTTTAGATGATAGGATAATTCTTAGACCAGATCCAGCATATCTTCCTAAAGTGAATTCATCTTAAGCAGCCCATACACTCAGACGATTTTCTGGCCGACCGATCGATCGCGATCGATCGATCGATCGATCGCAAATCGGTTGGCCAATCGACCGATCGACGGCCGATTTCGATCGATTTCGATGGATTTCCATCGAACTAGCAGGGTGGAAAATTTAGGTCGATCTGATGAGATTGCTTATCAGTTTGCATTGACCTTAATGGAAATCTGATGGCAAAAAAATGCCATCAGATCGAATTTCAACAGATTTCAAACTGAAATCTATTGGAATTCTATCCTGGTAAAAAATGTTCTAAAAACGCATCAGATAGATCATCAGATGCATTTCTTATCTGTCTGCTGCCAATCTGACGAGTGTATGGGCACCTTTATCATCGTTCCCAGGAAATTGTCTTACCTTCATTTTGTGATAATCCAAAAAATTCAAAGGAAAAAGAATTACACTGTCTTGATGTAAGAAGAGCGATTCTTAAGTACCTGACTACGGTGAAACAATTCAGAAGATCGAGTCATTTGTTTGTTTTATTTGCAGGTCCAAATAAAGGGTTACAGGCTTCAAAATCAACTATTTCACGTTGGATTAGAGAAGCAATTGCTATGGCATATAAAAACAATGGCAAAGCGCTACCTGAAAGATTGACGGCTCATTCCACAAGATCATTATCTACGTCCTGGGCTGAAAGAGCAGGCGCATCCTTGGAACAAATCTGTAGAGCAGCAACTTGGGTGTCTCCAAATACCTTCATTAAGCACTACAGAGTGGACGTTTTATCAACTCAGGATCAAACGTTCGGTAGGAAAGTGCTGCAGGCAGTGGTCCCACCCTAGAGGTAAGCAGTTTCTCGCTTGTCTCTCATTTTGAGGCCATCCTGAGGGACGTTGGAAAGAAAAACCTTGTTACTCTTACCGTTAACGGTATTTCTTCCAGTCCCTCAGGATGGCCTGGGTTTCCCGCCCTATAGGGAAAGCGTAAGTATGAAAGGGTACGTTACTAGTAGGCTTTATATGAATATGCATATTTTGGGCTTTAGTAAAATTTTTAGAATTGGTTATTTAGAGGGTGTTTCTCTATACATTAAACTGAAGATAGGGGGAAGAGGTGGAGCTATTTATTGTCTTTTAATTGGCTTGTGTTTCCTTAGGGGGAGGGGCACGGAATCTCTCATTTTGAGGCCATCCTGAGTGACTGGAAGAAATACCGTTAACGGTAAGAGTAACAAGGTTTTTCCGTGCTGCAGCAAGGATTTCATCACGATCTCTGTAGTTAAGCATACGGAATATTAGCGGCCTTGGGTATGCCCCAGGGAGGTTTTTCTTGGCTGGAATCCTATGCGCTCTCTCCACAACAAACTGCGATGAAAACTTGGCTTCTGGTAGTAGCTCCTTAAGGAGGTCCTCCATATAGGCTGGGACATCTTGCGTTTCCTCTCCCTCCGGTAGGCCCAGCAGACGCAGATTATTGCGCCTGTTTCGATTTTCAGCGTCATTTGCACGGGCTTCAAGCTGGGAGACTCTTTTAGTAACAGAGGGTATTTCAACATCATGTCTCCTGATGGTATCCTCTGCGTCCGATGCGCGACGTTGTAGGTCCCTTGTACGGTCCCTTATGTCTGCTAGGTCTTGACGCAAGAGACCAAACTTGGCTTCCATGTGGTCCATCTTAGTAGTCAGAATCGTTTGGCAAGATTTAATCGCCTCCATAAGCTCGGCCGAGCTTGGTGAGGGGAAGATGGCCTCCACGTGGTCCACCGCCATGCCTTCTATGCTCTCCGGCTTGTTGTTGGATGGAGCTCTGGAGCCAGATGATTGCTGATTGTCGGTTGGGGAGACATTCTCCGGCTTGTCTTCCTTTCCCTTACCTCCCATCTCCCCGTAAGGGTTATAACGCTGGGAGGGTCTTGGAGGCCGAGCCGGGCCAGGGGGGTATGAGCAGGCCGGTGAAGCCTCGTTTCTTTCCTCAGCCGATGTCGCTGGGGGATCCCACCAGTCTTCCAGGGTGAAGCAGGGCAAGTCAGCAGTCCCTCTACGGTGTTTTAGGCGTATTTCTGCGCAGTTAGCAGGCCGATGGCTATAGATTAGGAGAGCTGGGTAGCGGAGCTCAGAAGAAAGACGTCCGCTCAGCACGCCATCTTGGCCACGCCCCCAACAAATACATTTTTACGTGTTAGTTGTTTAACATGTACACTTTTACGCGTTGAACCACTAACGTGTAAAAATGTATGTGTTAATGTTCCTGCACCAGCGGGAATACGTGAAAATGTACGCAACGCGGAGGGAGACCAGAGCAGCAGTAAGTGACTACGAGGGCACAGGATGGCTGCATGGGGCTGGTAGAAGCCCCAGGTAAGTGAAACTTTTTTTTTTTTTTTTATAAAGGCAACACCTTTAAAAAATGGTGTCTGTTCCCACTAGGCTGGTCACCGCATTAAAACCCTTCATCTGTGTCTTGAATTTTGGGCTTCACCACTGTAATTAGATACAAATGGTGCTGCAGCAGGAAAAACAGTGATTGGTTCATGGTGAACCAATAAGAATCCTCTGTGTTGCTGCTTAGGATACACATTGATTTTGTTGTTTTTTTTTTTTTTACTTCAACAAGGAAGCCCCATTCTTCCTGGTTTATGGTATAAGGTCGGGTGGCGGAAAGCTGGTGATGGAAATGACACCAGCACATCCTGAACGGATGCGCTTACTGCACTGTTTCCAACTCCTTCTTCTTGGGTAGATATCATGTCGCTTCAGGTTTACTTTGTTACAAAGTAGTACTATACTCTACATATGCACTCCCCACAGAGCTGCAGGGAATCCACTGAGAATGTTGTGCACATTGAACACAGAGGTGTTGTCCATCACCCATAAACCTGGTTCAGATTGTGCATGAAGAATGTGTAATAGAGGAAGAATCCCCTCATTCCCCTTCAGAGTACCTGCACATTACTCTTACATGTTCCCACTGTAACATTGCATAGGGCCTGATCCATGTTCAGATTGTACATGAAGAATGTGTAAAGAAGGCCATACACTAGGCGACCAACCATCCAATTCGATTATTATAATCGAATTGGATGAAAATTGGGGCTGCCAAGTGCATGCCCAACCGACAAAGCGACCAATTTCGGGACAGAAATTTGCCGCACAGTCGATCGCTCATGTTGGAAAATGTCGGGCCGAGGTTGGTTGGTCGAGGCTTACCCGGCGAGATGGACTGATGGGCCCGGCGAGCTGCTACAGAGGACAGGTAATGTATAAATGCACTACACAACATACATTTATACATTTTGGGGGCAGCAGCGAGGGGTACGCGGCAGCTCAGCCAATTCCCTGACGGGAATCGGCCTGTAGTGTATGGGCAGATTCGATTAGAGACAAATTTATCTCTAATCAGATTCGATTTGAGATAAATTTGTCTCTTGGACGAATCTGCCCATATTCGTTCTAATATATGGGCACCTTTATAGAGGAAGAATCCCCTCATTCCCCTGCAGAGTACCTGCACATAACTCTTACATGTACCCACAGTTACATTGCCTAGGGCCTGATAGATGTTCTTTGTTCCTGTCTGTATTTTCTATAAGTACTCTTACCAAGGAATAGTTTTCGCCTATGACTATAAGTATTAGAGGCAGAAGATCTGCCAAATATCCAGGTAACTGGTATTGGTTAAAAGGGAATAAATATGGCAGCCTCTAAATCCCTCTCACTTCAGTTGTTTGTAAAATTCCTAAGCGTTGGCAGTTAAGAGATGCATTTCATGTTACATACTTTTAATATGTATTATGCAAATTAAAGGAGTCAGAGGAATTCTAGCTTTCGGAGTCGGAGTCAGTAGAGTCGGAGTCAGTAGATTTTTGTACTGACTCCACAGCCGTGAAAAATTCAGTTGTAAAAATTTGATCACGTGCTCTGAAGCAGTCCAGCTGAATTGTTAAAAATACTCATAAACAAGATTTCTCCCAACATGCAAATTTCCAAACATTTGAAACTGTGCTAATCAAACCCAGTAGCTGCTGACGTATTAGCGGTCAGCTGGTTACACAACTACTGGAAGCTTTAAAGGGAACCTAGACCCTAGATAAATGAGTTTCACTTGCCTGGGGCTTTTACCAGCCCCCTGCAGCCATCCTGTGCCCTCGACGTCACTCTTGGATCCTCTGGTCACCGCCGGCAACTAGTTTCGTTTTTGCCACACGTATCATTACTCGGGTTACCGCGGTAACAGAACGCTATGGCATGACAACACGTATCCTTGTACTCGTTGACACCAGCTATAGCGTCTTGTTACCGCGGTAACCGGTATAATGATACGCGTGGCAGCCTTCCGAGTCGGCAAAAATGAAACTAGCTGCCGGCAGGGGATAAGAGGATCCAGGAATGACGTTGAGGGCACAGGATGGCTGCAGGGGGCTGATAAAAGCCCCAGGTAAGTGAAACTCATTTTCCCCTAGGGTTTAGGTTCCCTTTAAAGTAAACCTGAGACAGATTGACCTCCCTGGCGGAAACCCCGAGCTATGCTTGGGCTAGCCGTCGCAGAGGATCACATGGCCCCGGGAGGATTTTTTTTTTTTTAAATAAAATGTGCTGTATATGCTTAAGCTAGCATTGGCTAGCTAACTGTCACCCAAGTTTTGCCACTCCACCGATGTTCACCCCCCCCCCCAATCGCTGCCGTAATACGTACCCCCCCAGGGATCCAACGATGGCTAGCCTCCCAATCAGCTCCAGGCTTCGCTATGGGGAGGATCGGGACTGCGCATGAAGTCAGTGACCTCATGTTCGATCGTCACCACAGCGACGAGTGAAGCTGCGGCTCTCGCGGGATCGCGGAGGGGTAAATATTGCCGGCGGCGGGCTTGGGGCTTGGGGGACATAGTTAGCTAGCGAAGTGCTAGCTAAAACCTAAAAAACACATTTTATTTAAAAAAAAAAAAAAAAAATCCTCCTCGGATGCAGCCTCTGAAACTGCGTACCGCCAGGAGGGTTAAATTAAAGTTTTTTTATACATGCATGGGGCTTCCTCCAGCCCCCTTCAGGCTAATTAGTCCCTCGCTGTCCTCCTCCCCCACATGGGTCTTCTTCTATTGGTCCAGCTACTTGAGCCAGTCAAGCATAGTGCGCATGCACACATTCCGTAATACACCTGCGCAGCACTATTGCGCAGGTGCAGAATGCTCCTGACTGGGAGCGGCACGCGGCCGGACTGCGCTGACTGACCGAATTACCGGGACTCATAGCATAAGATCCAGGTGGCGGAGGATAGCGAGGGACTGATTAGCCTGAAGGGGGCTGGAGGAAGCCCCCCAGGTATGTATAAAACTTTTCTTTTCATCTGTATCAGGTACCCTTTAATTCGTAGTTACCAAACAAAATTTTAACAACATATCGAATGATTTGATTTCAGATGATGTATTTAGATCTTTGCCTGGGGATGGAGAATTTTATACCTATAGTGTATGATTATTCATGTATGTAGAAGCGGATTTGGCCACTACTTCACATTTTGAATAATACTTTTATATTGCAGTTTCCTGGTTTAGGTTCCCTTAGTTAATTTCCAAGGGTAGGGATACTCGTGCACTGAATTGGGACCTGTGCTCTTTTCGCTTCAGGCTTTGCTTAGCCCAGTCAAAACTGGAGGAATGGGCAGCCTCTAAAGCCTTGCCACCCATGTTAGACTGTTCTTGGCTAAAGGTGCGTACACACGCACTACGGCTGCCAACGACGGGTCCGTCAGACCCTCCCGCTGGGCGGACTTTCAGGCGACAGTAGCGCGTGTGTACGCGCTGTTGGCAGACTGATAAGGCTGTTTCTGAACGATCCGCTGAGCGGATCACTCAGAAACAGCCTTATCAGTCCGCCGACAGCGCTACTGTCGCCTGAAAGTCCGCCCAGCGGGAGGGTCTGATGGACCCGTCGTTGGCGGCCGTAGTGCGTGTGTATGCACCTTAAGGCTGCTGGTTGGGGCCATTTCTGCTTAGAATCTACTGTGTATACAGTGACCTCTGGTTCCTCCCCTGAGTGCATCGGCAAGTAAACTGCCTGGTGAATTGTCTTTGCTGAGGGCATTATTCTCTCACTCCACAGGCTCCATTATGTGTCATACCAACACCCCTTCATTCCCCCTCCATAGCAACAGAACGTGTCTGTACAGCCTCAGCACCAAACTGTCGCCTGAGGGATCGAGTTGTGGTCACTGCCAGGTGGCAGTCTTCACATGTAGGTTCACTAAGCCCTCTGAAAGACGCCCAATAGGGTAGAGTGAATTTTTTTCCAGTGCAGAACATAAGTTGGTGTCACATGTCCAGTGCCTCCTCTGCTGGGAAAACTCTTGACCATCTCCTACCTGGTCTGCAGTGAGGCAGAAAGCTCAAAGAATCCTCGCAATGTTTAAAATGCCAGTCTTCATGAATGAAGTTTAATTACATTCATTGCATAATTCTTAATATACTGTAGATGTCTTTTACGGAAAACGCTGAATATTACAAATGTCTGTTTTTTTTTTTTTTGTTTTTTTTTGTTTTGTTTTGTTTTTTTTCTTTAGGTCCCGGGCTGGTGTTAAAGATCTGAACCATGGCTGACAGTTTCTGCTCATTGGATGGTCCATCAAAGTCTTGTGGAGTGAATTTCCGTACTAATAGTCGAATGTTACTAAATCTACTAAGGGAGAAGGATGCCTCTGTTGTATTTTCTCCAGAACAGCCATTAACACCAGTCACTGACCTTGCTATGGGCTTCAGCAACCTAAGCACATTCAATGGGTAAATATTGCACAAGTACCATGTAGAAACACTTGCATGTAACAAGGGCGCTGGAGATGGCTGCTCTGTGAACTTACTGATATTCTACTAGTTCATTATGATAGTAAAATATTGTTACTCTTTACCTAAATTTTACTATGACCTAACCCTACACTCACACAGAACCATACCTCTACTGGTGCCTAACCATAAGATTCCCCTGGTGGTGCCTAACCCCTACACTTCTAACCCCAATATTTTCGCTGCCATAGGTGTCATTGTTAAAAGCTGCAATTAGTGCCTATAAGTGACTATAAATAGCAGCTACAATTACTGTTTATAGATGCTAATCACAACTTTTAACATTGCCACCTATGGCGACTCAGTTCCTAACAGGGTGCCTCCAGCGCCCCTTTTACTTGCTTCGGTGGAAACACCTTGGTGGACAGAAAATTTACAACAAATTCAAATATCTACAGTATTTGAACATTTCAGGCGATGATTATGGGACTGCATGTTTGACTCTGCTGAATGGCTGTTCAGAAGCAGGTCTCTTGCTGCCAGAAATACAATTGCAGCTAAGCAGTTAAATCCATACCCCTGTACACACATCAGGCTGTCTTCGGCAACATTTCACGCAACAAAAGCATCGTTTACGTTTTTTTTTTCTTGAAAGTTCCCCCCCCCCCCCTCCTTACTTTGACTCCGCCTCAATTCCTGGATAGCTCACTGCAATAACTGTGTTTTTTTTATTTGTTTGTGCTTCAAAGGAATCATGAGGTGAATGATATGATGGCTGCCTTAATTATTTTTTTATGTAATACCAGTTAACTGGCAGTCTTGCTGATCATCTGGTATCAGTAGTGTCTGAATTATAACCCTGAAACAAGAATGTGGCTGATCCAGTCCCACTTGAGTCAGAGCACCTTATCTGCATGCTTGTTCATGGTCTATCGCTTATTATGCTAGGTACACACTGAGATTTTCTGGCTGATTTACTGTCAGATCGATTTATTTCCAACATGTTTGACTTGCTTTCTGGGCATTTCCGAGCATTTTCCGATCGATTTCCTATTACAGTTAACGAAAATCTATCAAAATGCTTGGAAAATCGATCAGAAAGCAAATTGGACATGTTGGAAATAATCGATCTGACAATAAATCAGCCAGAAAATCTCATAGTGTGTACCCAGCATTAGAGACAAATGATCGAGGGGTCAGCCTGGCAACTTGTATTGTTTAACCACTTCACCTCCAAGGGTTTTTCCCCTTAAAAAAACAGAGCAATTTTCACCTATCAGCACTCCTCCCATTCATGAGATTATAAAGTTACTACTTATTTTGTATTTTGTTTTTGCCACCAATTAGGATTTATTTGGGGGGGGGGGGGGGGGGGGGGTACTAAAAATAATTTTATTCTAACTGCATTTTAACAGGAAAAAAAAATCATTATTTCTCAGTTTTCGGCCATTATAGTTGTAAAGTAATACATGCTACCATAATTAAACCCACACATTTTATTTGCCCCAGTTATTGAAACATTTTAAAATTTTCCCCATTACAATGTATGGCGCCAATATTTGGAAATAACGGTGCATTTTTTTCAGTTTTGCGTCACTTATTACAAGCCCATAATTTAAAAAGTAACAGTAATATACCCTCTTGACATACAGTACAGACCAAAAGTTTGGACACACCTTCTCATTCAAAGAGTTTTCTTTATTTTCATGACTATGAACATTGTAGATTCACACTGAAGGCATCCAAGCTATAAATTAACACATGTGGAAGTATAGTACATAACCAAAAAGTGTGAAACAACTGAAAATATGTCATATTCTAGGTTCTTCAAAGTAGCCACCTTTTTGCTTGATTACTGCTTTGCGCACTCTTGGCATCCTCTTGATGAGCTTCAAGAGGTTGTCACCTGAAATGGTCTTCCAACAGTCTTGAAGGAGTTCCTAGAGATGCTTTACACTTGTTGGCCCTTTTGCCTTCACTCTGCGGTCCAGCTCACCCCAAACCTACTGAAATTGCAAACCCAATGCATGCAGCGCTTTGGGGGCGAGGGGGGATTGCACTATGATTCTTGTTCTGTTGAGCGGGAATCAAAGCGTAAATTGCAGCAAAATCGCAATGCAAAATTTGCGTTCCAAGAGGTCGATTCATGAAAGCGTGATAACTACTATTACAGCAGTTATCACACGATGTGCGGCTCTGCGCTGCGCTTATCACGTGAACAGCATTAGTTCACGTGATAAGCAAAGGTGATCGCCCGATCACGTGCGCTTATCTAATATCTTAGATGAACTAACGCTGTTCGCGTGATAGCTGCTGTGATGGCAGTTATCACGCTTTCGTGAATCGACCTACAAGTGTGAACTGGCCCTAAAAGGTTGTTGACTGTGCATCTGTGGCCCCTGGCCATCTGTCTCTTCGATCACACTCCCGCAGTTGGGAACATTCTTTCTCCCATCGTCCTTCAGGACGGCTGCTGCTGAGACATTGGATGTCTCCTCCCCACCTGGAAACACCTGAAAAACATTCTAAATAATTGCCTGTGAGTCCATAAAGGAACTCCACCCTCCTTCTATCAGCAGTTTTTTGTTTGTTTCCCATTCACCCACTGGATTCACCTGGATAGGTTCAAGTTATGTTGTGAATGGTATGGGTTTTGCCTGGGGCGCCCGTATCTTAGAGTAGCTTGCTCTAAATGTCTAAATGTTGGTTGGGGCTGGTAACTGTTGTTTCAGCCTGGTAGGAGAGTTTGGGAGGACGTCCTACCTGTCTCCTATGTCTCAGGCCGGAGGGTCTGATCTGCCGGCATTTCCGCCCAGATTCCGGCGTCTCTGATCTGCGCAGCCGGGAAGGAAGGTGGCCGTGACGAAATCTCGCGTGATGAGACGTCGGGCTAGCCGCATCATTTCCGCTAGCGGCTGATTGGGGCAGACGAGACTTCTGGGTGGCGTCTTGCACCAGTAAGTGCGGCGGGGTAAAAGTCGCGCTTCCCAGCCACGAGGAGACGCCGCGCACGCTGCAATGGAGCAGACGCAGCCCTCCGATAATGCAGCCGGTGATACCCCAGCGGGAGACCCAAGCAAATCGGGTGCTAGCCCAAGGGTATGTAACAAAATGCATACAACCTCTATGAGCCTCTTGCATGTCAGAGCTTATTATTGAGGAATGTTGTTTTCTCTCTGTTTTCTTGCAGAAAGCCAAACAGAGGATTAAATGCCGGGTTTGCAATGCTAGGCTGCAGGAAGGGGCAACTAAAAATATATGTAGGGATTGCTATGCAGAATCTAAACAGCCGGCTAGTCATACTGCAGAGACTTCACAGGCTACTCAGGCTTTATTAGAATTAATGAAATCTGTAAAGGATGAAATTTCAAACACATTCACTGTATTCAGGTCAGCTTTGGCAGTAGAGCCAAAACAGTCTCAGATGCAGAGTATACTGTTATCTACCTCATCTTCCCATACGGCAGATACAGACAATCAGTCTATTTCTGTAGCACAGAACGTGCCTCAGGGTACTCCTCAGGCTTCAGTATCCCAGGTCCGGTCAGGTCAACAGGAGCAGGGGCCTCTTTCTCTGCCACGGGTAGCTCATTTTTCCTCGGAGAATTCTGAGGAGGAAGGTGAAGCTGTAGAGAGAGATTCTGACAGTTCCCTGAAATCTAAGGTGGTAAAATCTGCACGCTATTTATTCTCTGCTGAGGATACAGAGGAAATTTTAAAAGCGGTGTATGATTCGGAACAAATTAAGTCGGACAGTCCAATTACTTCTGTCCGTGATGATATTTATAGAGGGTTGGGGGCCCAACCGACTAAAGTCTTCCCCATACATGACTCAATAAAAGAACTTATAAAATCTCAATGGAAGGACCCGGAAAAACGATTGTTTGTTCCTAGATCCTTTAAGAGGCGTTTTCCTTTTTAAAGAGGATGATGAAACGCCTTGGGTTAAATGTCCCAAGCTGGATGCAGCACTGGTCCAATATTCAAAAAATTCCGATTTATCCTTTGAAGATGCGGGGGCCCTGAAGGATCCCATGGACAGGAAAGCAGAGGTTTTACTTAAACGTGCATGGGATGCAGTTGCTTTTTCTTTTAAGCCTGCAATTGCATCAATTTGTTTGGCCAGAAATCTGGTTAGATGGATTGAAGGACTACAAAGTCACTTAGTGGCAGGCACCCCACATGAAAAATTTTTGGAGTCATTACCGGTCATTTCCAAATCTATGGCATTTTTGGCTGATGCAGCATCAGAAAGTTTAAGGTCCTCGGCTAAGGCTGCAGCCCTAGTCAATTCCTCAAGGCGGGCAGTTTGGCTAAACGCCTGGGAGGGAGATTCGGCATCAAAGCACAATTTATGTGCAATGGAGTTTCAGGGACAATTATTGTTCGGTAAGGATCTGGATTCTGTACTAGAGAGATCCTCAGACAAGGGAAAGAGATTCCCGGATAAAAGGAAAAAGGTTCTTAAAAGACCTTTTCCAACCAAAAGGAATCCTTCAAGGGGTGAATCTTCTAACAGGGGCTCCTTTCAGTCCAGAAGGTGGACCTATAACTCAGGTAGGGGTAGAGGCTCCTTTTTGTTCAATAGACCCCAACCCCCTCCCTCAAAGCTCGGAAAGTGACCATCAAGGGGTTGGGGGGAGACTAAGTTACTACTTCCCGGCTTGGGAAAAAATAACGGACAGTCCTTACATTCGGGACCTAATTCGTTCCGGATACAAGATCGAATTCACATCCCGTCCTCCCCCCAGCCAGCTAGTGACAGGGGTTCCAAAAGATCCGTTAAGGGCGCAAGCACTAAGAGAGTCGGTAATTTCACTTTTACAGAAGAATGTAATCGAAAGGGTACCTCTAAGAGATCACTTTCGGGGATTTTACTCGAGGGTTTTTCTGATCCAAAAACCATCGGGAAAATTCCGTATGATACTGAACTTAAAGCCCCTGAACCCTTACATTGTGGAGAAGAGGTTCCGTATGGAAAGCATTACCTCCGTCAGAAATGCGATTTGGCCAGGAGCGTTTCTGGCGACTTTAGACCTGGAGGATGCATATCTCCACGTTCCGATTCACCCGATGTATCAGAAGTTTCTCAGGTTCGCAGTCCGGTTCGGAGAGTCAGTATGTCACTACCAATATCGGGCCCTTCCGTTCGGAATCTCGTCCGCCCCGAGAATATTTACAAAGATAGTGGCTGAGGTGATGTCCTTCCTGCACCTCCACAATGTAAGGGTTCTACCGTATTTAGACGATTTCCTTTTCCTGGCAAACTCAGAATCAGCCTTAAAAAGGGATCTAGATTTTTCAGTCAGGACTTTGACAAAATTAGGATGGATTGTAAGCAGGGAAAAGTCCCAGCTAGATCCGGCCAGAAAACTAGTCTTTCTAGGATTACTCTGGGACACAGAGTCGCAAGGGGTTTACTTACCAGAGGACAAGATAGGGAAAGTAATTCAAAAGGTTCAGACATTCACAGGAGGAACCAGAGTGTCGCTAAGAGACACGTTGTCTCTCCTGGGGCTAATGGCTGCAACGTTTCCGGCGGTGGAATGGGCTCAGGCCCATTCCCGGACGGTTCAGGAATGGTTTCTATCAATTTGGGACAAAAAGCAAGCAACGTTAGACATATGCATTCCCCCCAGCCCATGTCCAATTATCTCTACAGTGGTGGAGTTGTCCGGATCACTTGTCTCAGGGGAGACAATGGCTCCAGAAATCCCCTGCAAAGGTTTACACGGACGCCAGCACTTGGGGGTGGGGGCCCATTATTTAAATTACCAGGCGCAGGGAACCTGGGACCAGGAAATGATGAACAGGTCATCGAATTACAGAGAATTGATGGCAGTAAATTTGGGGTTACGTCACCTCCAGGACCATGTGGTAGGGAAGGAGATCCTAGTATATTCAGACAACAGTGTCACGGTATCCTACCTCAAGAAGCAGGGAGGAACCAGGGTGAAAGATCTAAGAGATCTCGCGCTGGACATAATGTCGTGGGCAGAGTTGAATATACTCTCTCTTACAGCGGTACACATTCGGGAGGTCAGGAACAGATGGGCCGATTCCCTCAGCAGGGGTATGACGATGGAGGCAGAATGGCAGCTCAACCAACAGATATTTCTCGGAATAGTACAGGAATGGGGGTGGCCAATCATCGACCTATTTGCGAATCCACACAATGCAAAGGTGAAGGATTATTGTTCGTTACATCCAACGATGCCGGAAAATCGGTTAGATGCACTAACGGTGGAATGGCCGTCAGGTCTCCTATACGCATTTCCACCCTTCAAACTAATTCTCAGAGTTTTGAGGAAAATAGAAACTTCGGAATGCAGTGTGATATTTATAGGTCCTTGGTGGCCCAAGAGGACCTGGTTTCCTTTTCTCCAACAGCTAGTGGTCAAAGGTCCGTGGCACCTGGGCAGCAGGGCGGACCTCTTAGTTCAGGAAGGAAGGCTCCATCCGGATCCTCACATGTTGAACCTAACAGCCTGGATACTGAAGAGACTATCCTAACAAGGCAGGGGTTTTCAAAAAAAGGTGGTAACCACTTTGATTAATTATAGAAAGTTAACTACAAGAAAAAATATGAAAAGATTTGGAAAGCTTTTGGAAATTGGAAAGAAAAAAATGGGGTCACCTCAAATGACCTTAAATTTATTTTGGAGTTTCTACAAAGTGGTGTAGATATGGGGCTAGCAATTAGTTCATTAAGGGTACATGTATCGGCCCTTTCTGTTTTCCTAAATAGACGGTTGTCTAAAAATGTTTTTGTTAAAAATTTTCTTACTTCAATTGCTAGATCCCAACCAGTGCCAGGAAAGTTAGTACCTCCCTGGGACTTATCCTTAGTTCTTGATTTCTTAACGTCAGACAAGTTTGAACCTTTGGCACAGACTTCACAGAAATTCCTTACTTTAACCTCCTTGCCGGTCTAAAAAATCCGGCAAGGAGGCAGCGCCGCACTTTTTTTTTTTTTTTTAAATCATGTAGCGAGCCCATGATAGCCGCTAAGCGGCGGCATCCCCCACCCGATCAGAGTATGCAGGGAATCCCGTTGAGAACGGGATTTCCTGCAGGGCTTCCCCGGTCGCCATGGCGAACGGGCGGGATGACGTCACCGACGTCATAGACGTCGTGACGTCAGAGGGAACTCCGATCTGCCCCTTAGCGCTGCCTGGCACTGATTGGCCAGGCTGCGCAGGGGTCTGGGGCGGGGGGGGGCGGCTCGGCGCGGCGGGTAGCGGCGATTCGGCGGCGGCGATCGCGACCTACACGCAGCTAGCAAAGTGCTAGCTGCGTGTAGGGAAAAAAAATTATGCAAATCGGCCCAGCGGGGCCTGAGATATCCTCCTGCGCAGGTTACCCCGAGCTGAGCTCGGGATAACCGGCAAGGAGGTTAAAGGTGGCATTTCTAGTCGCTATTACGTCGGCTAGACGAATAAGTGACATCCAATCATTATCTATTAAAGACCCATACATGGTAGTACACCCGGACAAAATAGTTTTTAGACCTGATCCGGCCTATTTACCAAAGGTCTCTACACCTTTTCATAGGTCACAAGAGATAATTCTTCCATCCTGTTCTACAGATCCTAGTAATGATAGGGAACGGAAATGGAGTACCTTAGACGTTAGAAGGGCAATCCTAATATACTTGGAACGCACTAAAGATTGGAGGAGATCTAGCCATTTATTCATCACCTATGCAGGAGCAAGTAGGGGACTGCAGGCATCTAAGGGTACGATTGCAAGATGGGTTAAAGAACTTATTGCCTTAGCTTACAAGTCTTCTAGCACAGTACCTCCTACAAAAGTAACGGCACACTCGACAAGATCATTAGCAACATCTTGGGCAGAAAGATCAGGGGCAAGCTTAGAGCAGATTTGTAAAGCTGCAACCTGGGCTAATCAAACGACATTTATCAAGTACTACCGAGTCGAGTTGCTGTCGAGCCAGGACCAAACTTTTGGAAGAAAGGTTCTACAAGCCATCATCCCTCCCTAAGGTAAATTCCTCGCTGGTCTCAGCAGCAGCCGTCCTGGAGGACGATGGGAGAAAGCCCCAGCTGCTTACCTGTAGCCGTGTTTCGGCGAGTCCTCCAGGACGGCTGCCTGAGTTCCCACCCCTGTATGTATATGTAGGTACATGTATATGTATATATATATATATGGGGAACGTAATATTCATGGTTTCAAAAAAAAAAAAAAGGAACTGTTAATGAATGGGTACTCAGAATGAACTGCTGATAGGAGGGTGGAGTTCCTTTATGGACTCACAGGCAATTAATTTAGAATGTTTTTCAGGTGTTTCCAGGTGGGGAGGAGACATCCAATGTCTCAGCAGCAGCCGTCCTGGAGGACTCGCCGAAACACGGCTACAGGTAAGCAGCTGGGGCTGTCCATGTTACGACTACAGGAACACTTATCGAGTAAGTGTGCCAGGTCCGCGTATGCTCAGTAACCCGCGACTATTATAGTGGGTGAGCTTTTGGATAAAGACAGTAGCAGAACGAAGGGGACTGGGAAGAGTGAGGGACCTAAAAGAAGTTCCAGTTAAGTACAAAGTAACAGTGACTTGACACCTTAAAAAAGCACAGGGAGAATGGGGGCCCAAAAACACAATGGACTTTATTCACAATCATTTTCCGCATGTGGAAATACACTTGCGGTGAATTCCCAACTGAAATAAGACCATCTTGACATCCACAAAATTTTACACATGGTTATTTACTGCATGCGTAAAGTTGTACGCATTGTTTTCCCGCATGCGTAAAAAGCAGGGCTGTGGAGTCGGTCCAAAAATCCACCGACTCCTCAGTTTAGGATTCCACCGACTCCTCGACTCCGACTCCTCTAATTTGCATATTACAATTTTGTTGATCAAAAGTATGTAACATGAAATTCGTCTCTTAACTGCCAACGCTTAGGAATTTTACAAGACAACTGAAGTGAGAAGGATATGTAGACTACTATATTTATTCCCTTTAGACTAAGGCCACTTACACACATCAGACTATAGTCTTTGGAAAGTGAAAGATCACAGACCAATCATACCCCATTCCATGTAGTATGAGAGCCATACTCTACACAGCCTATTCTATGGAGCTGAACTCCACATCAGAAAAAAATCTTTGCAAGATGCTGCACACACAGATGCTGTACAGACACAAAAGATCAGTATCTGCAAAAGATCTGTTCCTGCCAAAAATCCATTCCTGCAAATTGCAATGATAGTCTATGAGATCTGCAGATCATCATACACACATGATTTAACTGACATTCATCTGCAGATCAAGCAGTCATCTGCAGATCTGAAAATCCATCCTGGTGGATCTGATCTGCAGATGAATGTCAGTTAAATCATGTGTGTATGATGATCTGCAGATCTCATAGACTATCATTGCAATTTGCAGGAATGGATTTTTGGCAGGAACAGATCTTTTGCAGATACTGATCTTTTGTGTCTGTACAGCATCTGTGTGTGCAGCATCTTGCAATGATTTTTTTCTGATGTGGAGTTCAGCTCCATAGATAAGACTGTGTAGAGTATGGCTCTCATACTACATGAAGGGTGGTAAGATTGGTCTGTGATCTTTCATTTTCCTAAGACAATAGTCTGATGTGTGTATGTGGTCTAAAACTAGTCCATGGTAAGAGTACTTGTAAAAGGTACAAACCGGAACAAAGAACATCTATCAGGCCCTAGGCAATGTAAGTGTGGGTACATGTAAGAATGATGTGCAGGTACTCTGCAGGGGAATGAGGAGATTGTAAACAGACCTGTGTTCAATGTGCACAGCATTCTCAGTGGATTCCCTGCAGCTCTGTGGGGAGTGCATATGTAGAGTATAGTACTACTGTGTAACAAAGTAAACCTGAGACAGATGAAATTAAAGTTTTATACATACCTGGGGCTTCCTCCAGCCGCCTTCAGGATAATCAGTCCCTCGTTGTCCTCCTCCACTACCTGGATCTTCTGCTATGAGTCCAGGTACTTGAGCCAGTCGGGCGTAGTGTGCATGCACACACTCCGCCGCCAGGAGCATACTACACCTGTGCAGCACTATTGCGCAGGTGCAGAATGTTCCTGGCTGTGGGAGCGGCATGCGGCCGGACAGCGCTGACTGGCTGAATTACCAGGACTCATAGCAGAAGATCCAGGTGGTGGAGGACAGCGAGGGACTGATTAGCCTGAAGGGGACTGGAGGAAGCCCCAGGTATGTATAAAACTTTACTTTTCATCCGTCTCAGTTACCCTTTAATTTGTAGTCACCAAACCAAATTTTAACAACATATCAAATTATTTGATTTCATCAGCAAAGGGAGTGCATACATTTGCATAAATCAGCATCAATGCAGAATTATTTCCATCTCGTTGACCATCTCTATTAGTGACACAGCTACACATCAGGCTTTATTCTTACAGCATAGATGTTATTTAGTATATATAAGAGATTCCTGTGTTCACATCATATATACAGTCACAATCAGATATGTATATCTGACCTTAAAAATACGGGGACTGCTTTATTGAAGCAGCACAAGTAACTAATTTTGATTGGTTTATTTCATTTTTGTGGACTAAGCACAGCTATTACTGTGTATATATAGTGTGTATATATACATTATTTTTAATGACTATTATCTGAGAAATAGAACATTTTATCATGTTTTCTATTTTAATTACAGTTACAAATTCATTAGGAGTCGGAGTCTGTGCATTTTTTCCCGACTCCGACTCCAGGCACCCAAAATTGCCCGACTCCGACTCAGACTCCACAGCCCTGGTAAAAAGTGTGGTAAAAGTCCGCAAAAGTTGGTAATTCCCGTAAAAAAAAAATCGAAATTCACAAAGAAAAAGAGGAGCATCATTTCTGACTTTTTATATCACCTACCGATTTTATATCACCTACAAGTACTTGGTGATATATTTCACTTCCCATTGACCTAAATGGAGTCTGGAGCCTTGAGTGCTGTGTTTGCTGGACTTAAATGTTTTTTGGGTGGTTTTTACTTTTTTTTTTTTTTTTTTTTTAATGCATGTTAACCCAATTTTTTTTACGCATTGTTCCCCCATGCGGAAATTTTTAGTGAATGTGGAAAAAATGCGGAAATTATCACTGACAGTAATATAGCGGTAAAAAAATCTCTTAGGGCCCTTTTCCACTAGAGCGATTGTGATTGCTGAATCGCAAAATCGCAAATCGCTAGTGATTTTTAAATCGCTAGGGTTGTTACTTTATCATAGAAATCATGAGAAGTATTTTCCACTACTGTGATTCGATTTGGAAATCGCTAATCGCAAATCGCAATCGCTTGCTGGAGCGATTTTTAAAATGATAATGCAATGCAAATGAAAATCGCAAATCGCAATCGCATAACAGAATTAATGAAAAATCGCAATCGCAATCACTGGCGTTTGTGATTTGTGATTGTGATTGCTAGTGGAAAAGGGCCCTTACTGCATGTGTGATTGTGAATAGAGCCAATATGTCACCAAATGGAGTAATGCATGGTAAAAGGAAAATAGAACTCACAAAGGTAGGTTGCAGAAGGTGCAACCAGCCACTTGAGGCAGGTGGAGATTCACAAATCCAACTCCATCTGGGTGTCCATAAGGTACTGGATGCGGTCGCTCTCTTAGGGAAAAAAAGTTGGTTCTGAGTGTGACTATGCCACGTAGAACCAATAACACCCCTCAAAAGAAGGGTGGGAAGCACAACAGTTGGTTGCAGCTGAGTTAATGCCTGATAACATTTTTAACCTCCTTGCCGGTTTTCCCGACCTGAGCTCGGGGTAGAAAAAATAAGCTATTAGCGGTGATCCCGAGCTCAGGTCGGGGTAGGCATTGCAGAGCTTTACTTGAATTTGTGGAGTCCCGCGCGCGATCTCGCTGCGCAGCGGGACTCCAGCCTCTCTCCCCGGCAGTGTGGGGTCTTTCCCTGGCCGCCGGGATCCCCCATGTCCCCGCTATTCTTCCGGGGACCCGGCAGCCAGTTGGAGCAGCGCAGCCGTGGTGGTGGCAGCAGAGCGGTGGTGGCAGCGTGACGTCATCGGGGGCGGGGCTAATATTGAAAACGAACTTCTCTATATTAGAGAAATATAGAGAAGTTCGTTTATATGTATATTAGCGCCATCTTGTGGGCAAAGAGAAAACTGCAGCACAGGAGCCCAGGAAGGTACCTTTTTTTTTTTTTTTTTTTTTTTTTTTTTTTTTTTTTGCTGCAGATCTCCCTGCCAGAATGATTTTTTTTTTTCAGGTTTTAGGGTCTGAAAGAGTGGAAAAAAATTGCACCGCTTTTAGACCCTAAAATCTGGAAAGAATCAGACCGCCAAGGAGGTTAAAGGGACACTGTAGGGGATCAGGGGAAAATGAGTTTAACTTACCCGGGGCTTTTAACCTCCTTAGCGGTAACCCCGTGTGTGACACTGGGTAAGCCGCCGGAGGGTGCCGCTCAGGCCCTGCTGGGCCGATTTACATAACTTTTTTTTTTTTTTTTTTTTTTTTTTGCTGGACGCAGCGACGCAGCTAGCACTTTGCTAGCTGCGCCAGCACACTGATCGCCGCCTCCCCGCGCCCGATCGCCGCTATTCGTTGCGGCGCGCGGCCCCCCCCCCCCCCCCCAGACCCCGTGCGCTGCCTGGCCAATCAGTGCCAGGCAGCGCAGAGGGGTGGATCGGGACTCCCAATGACATCATCCCGCCATGGCGACGGGGGAAGCCCTCCAGGAAATCCCGTTCTTGGAACGGGATTTCCTGATCGGAGATCGCCGAAGGGCTCGCTACATGATTTAAAAAAAAAAAAAAAAAAAGAAAACTGCTGCGCTCCCTCCTGGCGGAATGTTTTATACCGCCAGGAGGGTTAATGGTCCCCCGCAGTCATCCTGTGCCTGCGCAGCCACTCCCCGATGCTCCGGCCCCGCCTCCGGTTCACTTCTGGAATTTCAGATTTTAAAGTCTGAAAACCACTGCGCCTGCGTTGCCGTGTCCTCGGTCCAGCTGATGTCACCAGGAGCATACTGCACAGGCCCAGTATGGTCTGTGTCTGCGGAGTACGCTCCTTGTGACATCAGCGGGATTGAGGACATGGCAACGCAGGCGCAGTGGTTTTCAGACTTTACAGTCTGAAATTCCAGAAGTGAACAGGAGGCGGGGCCGGAGCATCGGTGAGTGACTGCGCGGGCACAGGATGTCTGCGGGGGACTGTTAGAAGCCCCGGGTAAGTTCAACTCATTCCCCCCCCCCCCCCCCCCGACCCCATACAGTATCTCTCTAAGCCAAGAGGAACCACACCAGCGCTGGATATACAGTGCTGTACAAATAAGCAGCCTGAGCAAAACCTTGTTGTCCACAAAATGTGCAAGTACTTGTACTGTACGCCTCCAATGGGAGGACAGAGTCGGTCTTTTGCAGCAGAGAATGTACCAGGGCATGCTGGGCCAGTTCTAGGACAATTTCTGCTATAGTAAACTACTTTCCTGGTCCCTTGGAGTTTACTATAACGAGATTATACTGTATAATGCACACCAATCAACATAATTTAATGCACCATGTAGCACATGCACAACATGTATGCAGAACTTAAAAAAATAAAAATAAAAAAATTCCATGGGATCAATCACAATGCCTAAATCAAAAGTATAATATCTGCTCTTTTAAAATTGTTGGATGCCTTTTGCTTGTCAATTTCAACTTGTTACAGAAAATTAGGGTCTGTTTCAAAAGGAAGAGTTCCAGTAATTTTGGACCCTTAGCTAATTTTTGAAGATTTTGAACAGTAATTCTGGCCACACTGCTCTGTGGCTACGCTCACTGTTTTAGGGTAGCTCCTGTCAAAGGTAAATTAACTTACTCAATGAGACTTCTCCATATTTGCCAAAAACATAGAAATCTTTATTTACTCAGCCGAGGACTTTCTCACATGCCAGCATATAGAAACCGCAGCTAACACAGCTCAGCTCAGCAGGAGAGTTTCCCTGGTGTGCAGAGTCTTTTAAACCCTAATTAATATGATAAAGTATTCCTCCTTTTGGGCAGTTCTTTCTGGTAAATGTCCAATCAGCATCATATCAAGGTGACTCAGTCCTCCTTTTTGGGCGGGGTTACTTGACTTCTCTCTGTCCTCCATGAAAGTGAAAGTCAACTTTGGAGGAAGTCTTCTGAAGTCAGTTTCTAGTTTCGTTTCTCAAAGTCAGACCTGCCCTCGGAGAACTGGTTCAAACTGCCCTTTCGGATTGCTCCTTTGTCCTCTGGAAAACTGGAATTCCACTGCAAAGGACATAATAAATAGAATATAAAAAATATACCATGTGATTAATTATAAATCTTAATAATTCTTTCCACACTCCACAAGGACAGGTTTGGTCACACTAGGAGCTGCGTCGCGTTGAATTTTTATAGTGAAATGTGTATATCGTTAATCATTATTGTTAATGGTAACTCATATGCTGCTCTAGAGAAAAGGGGATGGGTCCATTCTGTATTATGTTCTCTATGTTGCATTCAAATGTATTACAGTGCACGTTGTGTGAATAAGCCTGTAGAGTCTCCCTATGGTCATCTGATTTACCACTTTATCAAGGCAGCTGGTGGTACTTGTGACTATTACTACAATTATTCTGCCCTGTGAATGTCTTCTATCATTTGCTGAACTTTTGCTTAATGCTTTACAGTATGTACCGTAACTGACTTGGATTTGATTTTCTTATTATACAGTGAGACCCCTAAACGTTGTTTAGATCTGTCTGACCTGAGTGGTGATGAGCCCTGTCTGCAAGCATTCATGTCCCCTGTTAAAATGACATCAGGTAATACCGGTAGATCGGCTATTAGTTGTATAAGAGTGGCATTTTTAAAATATTTTTTGATAGCCAAAAGGGCTAGTGTTTCCAGATTTCTGCATTCCATTACCAAGTGTGCTAAATTTAGAGCAGCACGGTGGCGTAGTGGTTAGCGCTCTCGCCTTGCAGTGCAGGGTCCCCAGTTCTAATCCCAGCCAGGGCACTATCTGCAAGTAGTTTGTATGTTCTCCCCATGTCTGCGTGGGTTTCCTCTGGGCTCTCCGATTTCCTCCCACATTCCAAAAACATACAGATAAGTTAATTGGCTTCCCCCTAAATTGGCTGTAGACTACAATACATACACGATACATACATACACCTATGACAATGGTAGGGATTAGATTGTGAGCTAATTTTGAGGGACAGTCGGTGACAAGACCATATATATTGTACAGTGCTGCGTAAGATTTGGCGCTATATAAATAATAATACATTTTGCATTGAAAATTCATGTTAGCTTTATGTGTCAATGCATGGAGGATCTCTATTCATCACAGTATAGGTTGCTCTGGTTACTTGATTCCATCTCGGCCACCTCTTCACCCCGCATTCTCCCTAATCCCATTGCTTTACTAAAAGTCCATTTTAGCATGTCAGGTTTTTGGCTTAGATTTTCACTCTAATCAGAAGGCTTATACTTACAATAGTTTGTTTTCCAGTGTTGTCAATGTCAGACATTGCAGCCAACCAAAGTATTCTCACCATGAGCACCTTTTGAGGCATTATTTAAAGGACAACTGAAGTGAGAAGAATATGGAGGCTGCCATATTTATTTCCTTTTAAACAATACCAGTTGCCTGCAGCCCTGCTGATCTACCGTATATACCGGCGTATAAGACGACTTTTTAACCCTTAAAAATCTTCTGCAAAGTGGGGGGTCGTCTTATACGCCGAGTATCAGTATCGAGGTAGCGTCGGTAGTTGGAGTGTCGGGTACCGTGTGTCAGGCTAAGGTGAAATTACCTAATCGTGCAGTCTTCCTGTGAAAAGAAAAGTAGATTGCAATTGCGCTCTGTGTTTCAAGAAAATACTTACTGCAATCGTTTCTTGCGAGCAGCCGCTCGCGCTGGTACCAGTGTGGCTTCTGGGGTCACCTGACTGGTGACGTGTGCGCTCCACAATACAGCCCGGAAATCTCATCAGTAGAGCGCACACGTCACCAGTCAGGTGACCCCGGAAGCCGCACTGATACCAGCGCGAGCGGCTGCTCGCAAGAAACGATTGCAGTAAGTCTTTTCTTTAAAACACAGAGCGCAATCTACGTTTCTTTGACCCCGGAAGCCGCACTGATACCAGCGCGAGCGGCTGCTCACAAACGATTGCAGCAAGTCTTTTCTTTAAACACAGAGCGCAATCTACTTTCCTGTTCACAGGAAGACTGCACGATTAGGTAATTTCACCACAGCCTGACACCCGGCTGACACTGGGGTAGTCTTATACGGCGAATATACCCCAACCTCTTTATTTTAACTGGAAAGTTGGGGGGTCGTCTTATACGCCCGGTCGCCTTATAGGCCGGTATATACGGTATGTGGTTGCAGTAGTGTTTGAATAGCACCAGAAACAAACATAGCTAATTTTGTCAGATCTGACAAACGCCTGATCTGCTGCATGCTTGTTCAGGGTCTATGGCTAAAAGTATTAGAGGCAGAGGATCAGCAGGACAGCTGGGCAACTGGTATTGTTAAAAAGCAAAATGAATATGGCAGTCTCCATATCCCTCTAGTTACAGTAAAGGGATTTTTTTTTTTTTTTTTTTTTTTTACTTAAAAAGCATTGAACTTGGTTCGAGTTCCACTTGGACTGATGTTCCTTCTGTTTCAAGGATGTTAAAGGACACCCGAAGTGAGAATAAACTAATGAAATAAGCGATTGTATCTATGTATCTATCTTCCTTCTCCTAAAAATGACTTTTTAAGATCTTTCACAGTTTTATTTTTTGTTTAAATCTACTTTAACTGTTTTATTGTTTTTGCTCAATGACATATTCATTGAAGTATGCCAGAGCTAAAAATCTATGAACTATTTCTTAGTTTTATCTCTTTCCTGCTCTCAGAAGCCATTTTCTGCTAGAAAAGTGTCTTCTAGTTGGAATTTCTTATCAGTGAGGGTCACACTGTAGTAACTTCCTGTCTGAGTTAGGACTGAGTCAGCCACTTACATGCCTGATATATTTAACTTTTTCAGGCAGAGAAAGAAAAAAAGCATAGTTACAGTGGGTTGCAAAATATTAGGCCCCCTTGAAGTTTTTTACATTTTGTCATATTACTGCCACAAACATGAATCATTTTTATTGGGATTCCACATGAAAGACCAACACAAAGTGGTGTACACGTGAGAAGTGGAACGAAAATCGTACATCATTCCAAACATTTTTTACAAATAACTGCAAAGTGGTGTGTGCATAATTATTCGGCCCCCTTTGATCTGAGTGCAGTCAGTTGCCTATAGACATTGCCTGATGAGTGCTAATGACTAGAGTGCACCTGTGTGTAATCTAATGTCAGTACAAATACAGCTGCTCTGTGAAGGCCTCAGAGGTTGTCTAAGAGAATATTGGAAGCAACAACACCGTGAAGTCCAAAGAACACACAAGACAGGTCCAAGACAGGTCAGGGATCAAGTTATTGAGAAATTTAAAGCAGGCTTAGGCTACAAAAATGTCCAAAGCCTTGAACATCCCAAGGAGCACTGTTCAAGCTATTATTCAGAAATGGAAGGAGTATGGCACAACTGTAAACCTACCAAGACAAGGCCATCCACCTAAACTCACAGGCCGAACAAGGAGAGCACTGATCAGAAATGCAGTCAAGAGGTCCATGGTGACTCTGGACGAGCTGCAGAGATCTACAGCTCAGGTGGGGGAATCTGTCCATAGGATAACTATTAGTCATGCACTGTACAAAGTTGGCCTTTATGGAAGAGTGGCAAGAAGAAAGGCATTGTTAACAGAAAGCATAAGAAGTCCCGTTTGCAGTTTGCCACAAGCCATGTGGTGGACACAGCAACCATGTGGAAGAAGGTACTCTGGTCAGATGAGACCAAAATGGAACTTTTTGGCCAAAATGCAAAACGCTATGTGTGACGGAAAACTAACACTGCACATCACTCTGAACATACCGTCCCCACTGTCAGATATGGTGGTGGCAGCATCATGCTCGGGGGGTGCATATCTTCAGCAGGGACAGGGAAGCTGGTCAGAGTTGATGGGAAGATGGTTGGAGCCAAATACAGGGCAAACTTGGAAGAAAACCTCTTGGAGGGCTGGAACCCACAGGAGCGCTTTTGGCAGCGTTTTGGCAGCACTGCGATACGCTAGCAGTTTGCCAAAACGCTGGGCTAATGTTAATGGATGGGGCAACTTCCACAGGAGCGTTTGCGTTTCTCAGAAACGCAAACGCAGGACATGCAGCATTTTGGGAGCGTTAGCGCTTCAATGCAAAGTATTGAAACGCTAGCAGAAACGCTCAGCAAAACCTAAACTGAGCGGTTTTGCTAGCGTTTTGCGGTTCAGCACACTGTAACAAAATGAAAAATAATTCACAGGACCAATCAGGATAAAAACGCAAAACGCAAAACGCTAGGCACCCGCTGGGGAAAAAAATACAATGTTGCAAAACACGACCAAAAACGCGCATGAATCCGCTTGCAAACCGCTCAGACAAAACGCTAGCGGTTGCGTTTAGCGTTTGCGGTTTGCAGTGGGTTCCAGGCCGGAGACTGCAAAGACTTGAGACTGGGGCGGAGGTTCACCTTCCAGCAGGACAATGACCCTAAACATAAAGCCAGGGCAACAATGGAATGGTTTAAAACAAAACATATCTGTGTTAGAATGGCCCAGTCAAAGTCCAGATCTAAATCCAATCAAGAATCAGTGGCAAGATCTGAAAACTGCTGTTCACAAATGCTGTCTGCATCTAATCTGACTGAGCTGGAGCTGTTTTGCAAAGAAGAATGGGCAAGGATTTCAGTCTCTAGATGTGCAAAGCTGGTAGCGACATACCCAAAAAGACTGGCAGCTGTAATTTCAGCAAAAGGTGGTTCTACAAAGTATTGACTCAGGGGCCGAATAATTACGCACACCCCACTTTGCAGTTATTTGTAAAAAATGTTTGGAATGATGTATGATTTTTCGATCCACTTCTCACGTGTACACCACTTTGTATTGGTATTTCACGTGGAATTCCAATAAAATTGATGCATGTTTGTGGCAGTAATGTGACAAAATGTGGACAACTTCAAGGGGGCCAACTACTTTTGCAACCCACTGTATTAGTGTGCTTGGCACTGTACATACACATCTATCTCATGTCACATGTCACTTCGTGTACCCCTTAAACGGATACTGTAGGGGGGGGGGGTCGGGGGAAAATGAGTTTTTTTTTTTTTTTTTTTTTTTTATGGTGATGGCACCAGGAGTGTATAGCACAAGCCAGGTATGGTCTGTGTCTGCTCAGTACGCTCCTGGTGACATCAGGGGAAGTGAGGACACGGCAACGCAGGCGCAGTGGTTTTCAGACTTTAAAGTCTAAAATTCCAGAAGTGAACCAGAGGCTGGGCCGGAGCATCAGTAAGTGGCTGCGTGGACACAGGATGTCTGCAGGGGACCATTAGAAGCCCTGAGTAACTTCAATTCATCCCCCCCCCCCCCCTACAGTATCCATTTAACAGAGATAGACTACTTGCTTGCCCATTAACTCTAAAGATGTGGTGCTTTTTTGGGGGTAACATCTTTTCCTATCACTCGTTAACCTTTATTTGGATCAGTGTTGGGGAGCTCCACATCTTCACAAAAGCCAGTCCTCTTAGTGACAGTATCATGCGGTACAACTGTGATATAGATGGCACCCTTTCAGGGCTGTGGAGTCAGTACAAAAATCATCCGAATCACTGACTCCAACTCTAGGTACCCCAAATTACTCCCACTCTTCGACTCCGGCTCCACAGCCCTGCACCCTTTGGTTTGGGCTGATGGAGTTAGAATAATTTCGTCTTTGTGAAAGACCATTGAATCTTCTGTAGTTTTTAATTTGAATTCTTCCACTATGTCTGTATATTTAGGTTTTAAATTTAATGCATGGTGTTCATATGTTCTCCCTATAAAAACAATAGGTTGACTAATTGGCTTTCCTACAATTTGCCTTGGATTGAAGTAGGCACAGTGAACACTTAGCTTTTGAGTCCCCACTGAGGAACTGTAAATAGTGTGAATTCTTTTATGGAAGCATTATGGAAAATGTCATAGAATTGATAATGGTAATGTCTCTAATTCAGGCAGCCAATCTTGCCTACATACAATAAAACCATTGCTGTGTTTTATATGGCTGACTAATAAAGGAATTTGATTTTACAACATTGCGAAGGAGGGTGGAAATTTGCTTGTTAAACTCTTGTCTCATATTTATAATTAATAAATAAATATCTTGTTCTCTGCATACATAGGTAAGGGAGACTCGCCAATGCCACAGTGTACACAACTGGATTTGTAAGTACCGTAGTCACTGAATGTTTTCCAGTGCTAAATAATTTCACTTAAAGGAATACTATCGATACCCAAGTGTTCTAAAATGACAGTGTGCAAATAATGTCTAAGTAGCTGTGTAAACATGTTCCTACTTTTCAAGTTAAATATCAAAAGCTGTAATTTATTGAGGGTAGGATTTAGCTATATTGGCATAAATCAATTGCAGAAGGGGTGTCTGCTTCAATGCACAGCCAGAGTTGCATATCAGACTACAGAAAGCAAATATCAAACATATCAAACTCTGAAAGCAAAAACAGTATGAAATGCTGTGAGAATTAGTTACATTTCCTCTGCTCTCTTCAGACACGTCAGTCAGAAACACAGGATCTGCAGCTGTTGGGAGCTCTCTTCTCTGTCACACACAGAGCTGCACATAGTTAACTGATGAAGTGTGATGGGAATTTCCCCTCTCCTCATGGCTCAGTCAGCCATCAGTTTTGGTGTCAGTAAAGTTTAAATGTATTTTGATAACAGTAAACAAAGAAGTTGCTACTAAAATGTATACACCAGTACTTAGTAGCACTTCCCAAACAATTCCTGTGTCAATTGAAAAAAATATGTGAATCGATAGTATTCCTTTAAGTATTTATTGCTATTTAGTTACTGGTGTGTTTGTAGTGGGAGCAAACTCCAAAGTAAGCTGTTTCCTTGTATTATTGAATGCAAAGTTTGTAGGTATGTAAAGTTACAATGCAGTAAACACTTTTTTTTTTTTTGCTGCTCAAATCTTGCTGGGCACAAAAAGAAGCACTTCATCGTTCTACTTAAAGAGTACCTGAGACAGAATAAAGGGATAAAGGGAATAATTGATACTTACCTAGGGCTTCCTCCAGGCCCATGAACTCTGTTGCCTCTACCTGTGCAAAGCAGCCAGACTGGCATAATTAAAGCCCTATTACCTGGGGCTACTACAGAGGAACAAAGCCACCGTGTAGGATGGCGAGGGAGGCAACAGTGCTCATGGGGTTGGTGGAAGTATCAATACTTGCCTTTATTACATCTCAAGGTCACTTAACCTGTTGGATTGTCTTTTTTTAGATCCTGCCAAGAGTTTTCCTTGAATGTTACATCTGTAAACAGAAAAATACATTGATATGTATGTTGCCTGCTTGAGAGGTTTTCCAACATGCCCAATCGCGCTTTTGTTCACAAAACTGCCCAAAATCAATTAAAGGTGAAGATCGACCTAGATTTTCCATCCTCTCAGATCAAATTGATCGAAATTGGCAGCAAATTGATCGATAGATTTGATAGAATCGATTTTCTTGATCGATGGCTTAAATCGACCAGTGTATGGGCCCCTTAAGTTGAACAAGCAGGCTTGTTAGAGGCTATAGCCGCCCAGTATATTTGATCAAATTGATTAGATCAGCTGTACTCCATGCTTGCTTACAGATGTGGAAACCATAGTGGGGGCAGGTCAGCACATATTAGACTGGTCAGCGTACTTCATGCTCTATACAATCTTCTTCTGCTGGAGTGCCATGGAGTAAGAGTTGGTCTGGTTGGCCGTGCTGTCTGCCTAGACTGTTTACAGCTGTCTAGGTCAAAGAACTGGCTGGACAGAATTGTAATCTATTTGGGTTCCTAAGATATTGCCTTTGGCTAGTTTTTCTTTGCATATTTTATGCAATACAGAAACATTTCAGAATTGACTAATCAATGAGCTTGTTGACATCTAATGCAGGGGTGTCAAACTCAAATACAAAGTGGATGAAACTAAACATTGAGACTAAGTCACGGGCCAAAATAAATGTCTAGTGGCCCCCTCCCTCCCCTATATAGTTCCCTGCTGTCCAGTGCCCCCCTCCCCTGTATTGTTCCTTGGTTTGTAGTGCTTTGCCCCTCCTTCCCCCATATGGCTTCTCTGATGTAGGGCTTCAGCTCCAACATAGGTTTCCTGGTGGTCTAGAGTTGGCCAAACATATTGCAAAGTGGAGAAAAGGCTTGCAGGCTAAATTTGATGGCACAAGTATGATCTAATGTGCCTCTCCGCTCATGGATAAAAAGTTTGGAGCTGTATGTTAAATGCAAATGTTGTTAGTAGTGTGAGCAAAAGCCTGATTTTGTATTTTCTGTGTAGGGAATGGTTTGCCTAGACACTAGCCTTGTGCTTTACATTATTATCAATGGTAGAAATCTTCGTTAATTCTAGTTCTAGAAAGTCTATCTAAAAAAAAAAAATCTTCATCTAATTGCTTAACAGATGCACCCCAGAACCTGAGAAGAAAGTAAAGTGAGTACTTTGTATACCGTGTTCTTATCACAGCGTTTTTTCATGTGTGCTGTATATGATTCTTCAGTGTATCTACTTTGCCTATGCATTTTATGTCTAATGAAATGTTTTACTTCATCTCACCCTATACTCTGAAGACAGGGGGAAAAAAAAAAAGTTTTAGATACTTAGAGAGGGAAGGTTCTGGATCCCATCGAGCCCTCCTGGCCCTTTCTCCATCCTCTTGTTCCACCCCGGTCTCGCCATTTAAGTTATTGGACTAGCAGGTCGACTACGTCTACAGGAGCCTTTGGAAGCACTCGCACCCCCAAGTGTTTTCAAAGGCAAGCAGAACCACACTGCGCACGCATGTGTCCAGGCTCGCACAAGCATAATACGGATGTGCTCATCTTTGTAAGCACTCGGAACGCTGGTGCTTCTGAAGGCACAAAACTTGAACATGGACAGTGGTGAAATGAGGGAACATAGTGAGGACTGAGAAGGCTCTATGGGATCCCTCTCCATAGGTGGGTATCTTAACTTTTTTTTTTCTTCAGGGTTGCTTTTAGAATTCAAGCAAAGAGTTTACTATATGAGTGAGAGAAACCGCTAAACACTGACAGTAGTGATCTAACCTGAAGAATAATCTTAGTACATTGTAACGTGATGCCTTACATTTACAAGATACCGTAGTGTGATTAACAGGAGGCTGCTGCCTTTATTTCTTTATTGCTTTAGTAGTTTAAGTTGCGTACCTACAACAAGCAAGCAGCCAGTAGAGTTCTCTCATGTCTCAGATTAACTGGTCTGCATAACTAGATGTTTGTTTTTGTTCTTTTCCATTCATTTATTTATGATCGCAGCAATACATCTGCATCACCCATGTGAAAACCATTAAATGCCCCTAACTATGGTAACTGCACCAGATTACCAGCAACAGCCCCATATTATCCAATTCTATACTTTGTCTTTGACATTGCAATTCTAAGTTAAATGTTTGTAGCCACACATAGATTCACCAAAAGACAAAGTTGAATCCTTTTCCTTGTAAATCTGTTGGAGGGAAATTGGATTTCCAATCTTTAGGCCCTGTTGACAGTGCATCAGTGGCATTGCAGAATGATTCTGCATGTCATCTCACGGCCAGTATGGGCCTGTTAACATCTCTGCGTTGTAACTGATGCTTTATTCTAACTTGATGCATGCAGGCTTTGCATTTAAGTGTCCAGTCTTCAGTGCAGTTCACATTCTATATAATGCATGCATTATGCAACTGACCACTATGAACCTAGCCAAGGGTGTGTTCACACTGAATTTGTTGCGATATCCATGAGGCGCATGAAAACAGATCCTAAAATTAGCATCTTTTAGTAACATTCATGTTGCAATGCACAGTATGCCATTACTGTTCTTTTGTAAAAAGGCGCTATCTATGTACTGGCTTGCAGCGCGCAGCTCAGCTGGTGTTATGGCTAGGTCTGTCCATAGTAAAGCATACTGATTTCCACAATACATATTGTATCAGATCTGTTTCTTGTTGACAGAGGTCTTTTAAGTGGATCAGTGGAATTACAGTATTCATCTTTAGTTTCTATTTTCTAGAAATTGCCATAAAAGAAATTCAATTAAATCACTGGTAAGTATTCATTTTGTTTTAGACTTTATAATCTGTGAAATATTTGACGAATGCTGAAATTTCTGTTCTGCTTTCTTTTTGGCAAGTGGACTCGCTGCTTACTTTATAACACTTCCTGTGCCTAGACAAATAAGTTCCTGCACTATCATTCATTTATACTTTAAATAGGGGTTTCAAATTATAAATGTTTGTGGATAATCAGTTCAAATTTATGATAAGGGTAGAAGATATTCCTTCCAAATTGAGCCTACATTCTTCAATGAAAGCCCAAACTCCCTATAACCATGCTGCTATAAAGAGTAAACTGTTCTTACCCTTCTGTCTGCCCTGGTGCTTCTAAAAATGAATTGACTTCGTGTCACTGGATATCACTGGGAAGTGGTAACAGCCTGCAGTCCGTGGCTCAGGAACACTCTGGGGAGAACAGGTTTTCAGGCTTGACTTCTAGTGGTGCAAGTCCACATTCCCTAGTACTAGTGTGTGCAAGTAACCTAATGCTAGTGAACGGCTACATCGTCAATCCAAAAACTAGTCTGTCTGATGTGGTTTTGTGCTGTGATTCATGAGCTGCTTTGTTCTATTTACTTGACTTAGTAATTATTTAGGTCTATACTTCTTTATTATCCCCTCCTCCTTCTCTGCCCTGCAACACATTTTTCAGAGTCTTTGCTTTGTTGAACATGTTCCTCTCTTTCTCTAGCCAAAACTTCTCTGCAGTACCCCAAGTTTTAAGAAGACTTCGGAACAGCGTAGAGATTGTAGCAATAAGGAAAATGTGAGTCTGCTTTGCTTTTTTAAGAGAGGTTGATAACCTGATTTGGAAGGCTTGTGGATACCATTGTACCACTTTTCTTAATGTGGAAGACACCTATAATAGTTGTAAAATGCATTTTTCTTGGGAAGTATGGTACACTTCTCTAATGCTGGGTACACATGATGCGATTTCCCGCTCAATCAGCGGGATCGATCGATTATTTCCGACATATTCGATCGGGTTTTGATCGATACAGCCGTCGATTTTGCATGTTAAGTATGCAAAATCCACGGCTGCATCGATCGAAACCCGATCAAACCTGTTGAAAATAATCAATCGATCCTGCGGATGGAGCGGGAAATCTCATCGTGTGTACCCATCTTGATTACCTTATTTTTTGCTTTTTATATGTGTCTTCCATTGGGCCTGTAATAATAACCGTGCCTTTCTGCGGTTTTCAGGAGGCTGGGCTGTTTAAGAATCCAAGTACAGCCTGCTCTATGTTGCTTCTGCGGGGGGCAGCTGATGTCCAGCTATCTCCATCATTTGGAGCGAAGGTGAGTTTTGCAGAGCAGAAATCCTTCTCACTGATGCCATTGTACAGAGGTTTCCAGTGATTTGTAAAGCTCCACCTACACAAAGGCATGTAATGGTTTGGGTAGGAGAGATCATAGTATTGCAGGTGTCTACTGTTCAGAGCATGTTGGGCAAACTGTCTAGCCTTGCGTGTCTTTTCGCTTTAGTAGGTTTGTGAGGTGTTTTTTTTTTTTTTTTTTTATGGTTTTGTTAAGCCCTTTTGCAGAGCGATTGTGGTTTTTCACTTCCTGACATCAGTTAGGAAGTGAACTCTTTGATCCGGAAAAGAATAAGTACAATGTACTTTATTCTTAAAGGACTACTGTAGGGGGGTCGGGGGGAAATGAATTGAACTTACCCAGGGCTTCTAATGGTCTCTGGCAGACATCCTGTGCCTGTGCAGCCACTCACCGATGCTCCGGCCCCGCCTCCGGTTCACTTTTGGAATTTCCGACTTTAAAGTCTGAAAACAACTGTGCCTGTACGGCTGTGTCCTCGCTCCCGCTGATGTCACCAGGAGCGTACTGGGCAGGCACAGACCATACTGGGGTTGTGCTATACACTCCTGGTGATGCCAGCAGGAGCTAGGACACCGCGTGCAGGCGCAGTGGTTTTCTGACTTTTAAAGCCGGAAATTCCAGAAGTGAACCAGAGGCGGGGCCTGGAGCATCGGTGAGTGGCTGCTCAGGCACAGGATGTCTGCGAGGGACCATTTAGAAGCCCCTTTAAAAATGCTCATGCAATCTCCTCAAAAATGGCCCTTGCACCGCTTATCTGAACTGATTGAAAACGAACCAGTGACGCACTTCCTGTCCAGCAGGGAGTATGTCGCTAAATGGAGGTAGGACTATGCGTATTACCCTGTCTGCACACTCTGCTGTAGAGTCATATGGACTGCATTTATTAACCGTGATCCCACATAAGTGTGAAACCAGCCTAAAGGAAACCTGATCTAAAATGAATATAGGAGTCACTTCTGGCATCTTTTAGAAATTGCTGTGTATCCCTGAAATTTAAATCCTGCTGATCCCAAACTTGCATGCAGAGTGTAGCTACTAATTCTTGTTTGAAAAAGTGGGCCCTCCAGTCTTTGCTCAGCCTCAGTATTCACTTCATTCGGACTTGTGGTTATGTGACATCACATACCCCCAACAAGGCTGAGTGACCATGGCAAGAAATAATATTATATTTTAATTTATATCTTAATATTTTACTTTTTCACATCTAATGTTTCACCAACTGTTGATTGTCTTTGCTGTGAGTCCTTCTTAGTATGTTTTAATGCCTGCTTTTTATAGATGGGTTGGGGGTTATGCAGAGACTAATAGTTGTGTGTCCACAGGATGACCTCTGTACTGAGGACGACTCTGATCTGCAAGTCCTTGCTTCCCCTATTAGTGCTGCTCCAGCAGGTGTTGAGGATAAAGTAGAAAACCATGATGGGTTCTCTGAATTTTTTGGTATGGATGAAGAGGAGGAGCCTCAGGTGAGTTGGCCATTCTATTCGGCTTTGTTCACGCTGACGACATCAGTTTTGGTTTTGTTTTGTTTTTTTCTCTTCCCAGCGCTTAGATTTTCAAAGCACTTTTGCAGAACGAATTTTTTTTTTTTTACTTCCTGACCCGGAAAGGAATAAATACAATTGTATTTATTCTTAAAAGCGCTGGGGAAATCGCTATACAAAGCGCTTTTTTTCAAACGCTTTCCCTATACCTTCCATTGAGCAAAACCTCTCAGAAAATGGTACAGGCTTTGCTAAGTGGATTGGAAACGAACCGCTCAGATGTGAACACTCTCATAGGGAGTCATTGCACAAGCTTTTTAGGGCGACTTTCAAAATCGGCAGCGCTTGAAAAAGGGCAAAAATGCCCTAGGTGTGAACGAACCCTTCTTGTGCACGACTTTTTATCAATTAAAATTAGCAGTTATCAAACTGGCTGTTTAATACTGTTCAGTTGTAAAATTCATTTGAGGCTCTCTGTTTAATAGAGTAGAGATTCCACAGCCTGATCAACAAAGGACATTGATTACAGTGCAGTCTGGAAAATAGTTATTGTATTTTTAGGACATGTTAAAATAAACATTATGGATGTGCTGCTGATAAAATCGGTAGTTGCACATGTCTCCAAGGAATATCTTTAGACCTACTGGAAGTGGTTACCCTCTCCTACTTGGTGAGGACCTGTATGGCCATTTTTCCCTACGATTCCCGGATCTCTGTCGGCAGTGCGCTTGCTTTGCGATTGCATTTTCCACAAGTGTTCTGTTGCATTTGTTTTGCGATTTATTTATTTATTTTCCCCCATTTGTGGCAGTATATAATATAATTGCAAATGCAAGCGTCTTGCGGGAAGCTGTGCAATTGAACAACACGCTGAAAAATTGTAACACAAAATGCAGACAGTCACTATGTGTGTTTCCCCAGCAAGACTATTGACTTTAATAGCCTGTGCAATCGTGCAAGTTTAACTGTCCGCAGCAAAATGCACACTATCACACCAAGTGTATCCCCTGCCTTACAAGTAGTGCTTCCCATTTAGGGCCGGTTAACACTTTCATAAAAAAAAAAAAAAAAAAAAAAAAGTCTGTTCGCGGATCGGAACAGATGCGAATGGATCCAATGTTAACTTATGGATCCGTTCACATTGGTCTGTTAGAACGGATCCATTCCGCACGATCCGCTGAACGGACCACAAGGTAGGTCATGGGGAGACTGAACCGTTTGCCACTTGACGCAAGTGTGAACCAGGCCTTGTGGAGCTGTACGGAAACAGTAGTTTGATACAGACACGGGGGTCCTTTGCTTCTGACCGGTATAAAAAAAAATTCAAAACTATTACAGGATCTTCTCAAAAAATTAGCATATTGTGATAAAGTTCATTATTTTCTGTAATGTACTGATAAACATTAGACTTTCATATATTTTAGATTGAAATGCACACAACTGAAGTAGTTCAAGCCTTTTATTGTCTGAATATTGATGATTTTGGCATACAGCTCATGAAAACCCAAAATTCCTATCTCAAAAAATTAGCATATTTCATCCGACCAATAAAAGAAAAGTGTTTTTAAAACAAAAAAAGTCAACCTTCAAATAATTATGTTCAGTTATGCACTCAATACATGGTTGGGAGTCCTTTTGCAGAAATGACTGCTTCAATGCGGCGTGGCATGGAGGCAATCAGCCTGTGGCACTGCTCAGGTGTTATGGGGGCCCAGGATGCTTCGATAGCGGCCTTAACCTTCCTGGCGGTAAGCCCGAGCTGAGCTCGGGCTATGCCGCGCAGGAAGATATCTCAGCCCCTGGTGGGGCGATTTTCTTCATTTAAAATGCTGTACGCGCAGCTAGCACTTTGCTAGCCGCGCGTACAGCTTGATCGCCGCCGCTCTGCGGCGATCGCCCGCACGCAGCGGCGCAACAGGGCCCCCCCCCCCCCCCGCCAGAGCCCTGCGCTGCCCGGACCAATGAGTTCCGGGCAGCGCTATGGGCTGGATCGGAGGCGTCTGACGTCAGGACGTCGGCTGACGTCCATGACGTCATTCCGATCGTCGCCATGGCGACAGGAGAAGCCAAACAGGGGAACGCGTTATATACGCGTTCCCCTGTTTGCTATTGATGCCGGCGACGATCGCACTAGAGGGACACATGCGCCCTCTAGTGGTGTTTCATGTAGCTACCACTCTGGTAGCTTTACATGAAACAAAAAAAAATTTTTTTAAAAAAAAGGATTTTTGCCTTTTTGGCAAAAACAACTAACCGCCAGGAGGGTTAAGCTCATCCAGAGTGTTGGGTCTTGCGTCTCTCAACTTTCTCTTCACAATATCCTACAGATTCTCTGTAGGGTTCAGGTGAGGAGAGTTGGCAGGCCAATTGAGCACAGTAATACCATGGTCAGTAAACCATTTACCAGTGGTTTTGGCACTATGAGCAGGTGCCAGGTCATGCTGAAAAATTAAATCATCTCCATAAAGCTTTTCAGCAGATGGAAGCATGATCCCGCTTTTGAACCAGAAACAGCGGCAGAAGCGCCTGACCTGGGCTACAGAGAAGCAGCACTGGACTGTTGCTCAGTGGTCCAAAGTACTTTTTTCGGATGAAAGCAACTTTTACATGTCTTTCGGAAATCAAGGTGCCAGAGTCTGGAGGAAGACTGGGGAGAGGGAAATGCCAAAATGCCTGAAGTTCAGTGTCAAGTACCCACAGTCAGTGATGGTCTGGGGTGCCATGTCAGCTGCTGGTGTTGGTCCACTGTGTTTTATCAAGGGCAGGGTCAATGCAGCTAGCTATCAGGAGATTTTGGAGCACTTCATGCTTCCATCTGCTGAAAAGCTTTATGGAGATGAAGATTTAATTTTTCAGCACGACCTGGTACCTGCTCACAGTGCCAAAACCACTGGTAAATGGTTTACTGACCATGGTATTACTGTGCTCAATTGGCCTGCCAACTCTCCTGACCTGAACCCCATAGAGAATCTGTGGGATATTGTGAAGAGAAAGTTGAGACGCAAGACCCAACACTCTGGATGAGCTTAAAGAAAACCTGAACTGAAAATTAAGTCAAAATAAACATACACAAGCCATACTTACCTTCCATGTAGTCGACTCCTCCGTGTCTTTCTCCTCTCCCGCGTCCTATTTGGTCACTGTGATCAAGGGAATTTTCCGTCCTCCATTTTGAAAATGGCCATTACCCATAACAACTTTCTGGACAGCACACAGTTAAACTGTAACATCGACCACTTGAGCCATAGGGAAACATGGACATTACCTGGTACATCAGTTTTACTCTCAGCTATAACTGACAGCAACTGATATTTTACTGACAGCAACTGATATATTTCAGATCTGACAAAATATTGTCAGAACTGGAAGGGATTATTGTCAAAAGAAAATGGTGAACTTCTGAGAGGAACTGATGGCAAGGTAACTATGCAATGTTCATTTGAAGTTACCTCATGTGTTTATTTTAAATATTTTTACTCAGTACAGGTTCTCTTTAAGGCCGCTATCGAAGCATCCTGGGCCTCCATAACACCTGAGCAGTGCCACAGGCTGATTGCCTCCATGCCACGCCGCATTGAAGCAGTCATTTCTGCAAAAGAACTCCCAACCAAGTATTGAGTGCATAACTGAACATAATTATTTGAAGGTTGACTTTTTTTTGTTTTAAAAACACTTTTCTTTGTTGGTCGGATGAAATATGCTAATTTTTTGAGATAGGAATTTTGGGTTTTCATGAGCTGTATGCCAAAATCATCAATATTAAAACAATAAAAGGCTTGAACTACTTCGGTTGTGTGTATTTGAATCTAAAATATATGAAAGTCTAATGTTTATCAGTACATTACAGAAAATGATGAACTTTATCACAATATGCTACTTTTTTGAGAAGATCCTGTACACATTTTCCATATACTAACCTCCCGCAGAGTCAGCCCAGCATCCTGTTTTTTTTCCTCCGGAGTGCCGTTCTGCTGCTGTCCATGAACAAAAACACAGGTCCTCCATCTTTAAAATGGCGCTACCCCCAGAGCTGCTTCTGGGGTCAGCATTTCCATGTACATGTGTCTCAGCTCTCTCTGCTCCAAGAGCTGGGATGCTGCTAAGAACAGTGTGCTTGGAGGGGCGGAGACAGAGCCCAGTCTTCGACGGGCTTTCCAGTCCAAGAATTTGAAAGATAGATCATGTGGACCTTGAGGGGGTGTGAAAGGTATGGAAGGTGCTGTGAGTTATGTCACAGCTTAATATTAGGGGATATATTTTTATTTTTTTTTCTTAAATAGGACCGCCATGCAAAGAAAAAACAAATCCATCAGTGCTGCTGTATTTTTCTTGGAGGAGAGAGGGGAGGTGGGGGCCAAGCAGCAGAAGTGTAGAGATGCAGGGACTTCTGAGCAGTTTCGTGGCACAAGATGCCAGAAGCAAATATAACTTTTCATTACAGCAGCACTGACTGATTTTTTTTTTTTTTTTTTTTTTTTTGCATGGAGATCCTCTTTAATATTAATGTGCTCTGTTCAGTGGTACTTTAAATCAGTAATCAGTTATAACTGAAAATTCAACGGATGTGCAAGGTATTGTACATTTTCCCCTTTGGACACAGGAGACAACCGTACATAGGGGAGAGTAATCAGACACAGGCCAGGGTAGCATATCCACCTCAGACACATCTTTGAGCAACATAGATGCTGCAAAGAAGTGATCTATGAGAGAAGAGATGGCAAACGTGGCAGAGAAACCAGTGAATGCTATTTAAGTGGGATTAAAGTAATGCCACATGTCCTTGGTATGACTGCTAAGACATTACATTTACAGATGGAGTGGGCTGGTCCTGTAAGGCAGGAATCTATCAATACAAGTGAAGATCTGAAAGGGCAGGGACTTCTTGATTAACAGCGGTACAGCTCTTGAGCATTGGGAGAAAGTGGAGTGAAACATCCACCCAACCACGCTTTAGGGCCTGTGTGCCCGTGAAATGTCTCCTGCAGCGCAACGATTTCCAGCCTGTGTCTGTTTAGATAGGTTTACAATACTTGGCATGTGCCATTTAGCCCCCATACATTCCAAATCATTATTTTGAGATCGCTAAGTGCCATCTTGATGAGAGTAACTCTTGATGGGTAATACCTCCAACACACAATCACCCACCCCGATCAATAGAACACAGGTAAGTATGCTCTCATTTAAAAAAACAAAACAAAAAAAAAACATAGAGAATGGACACAGAAGAATGCTGCACAACAGAACAAAAAAAAACCCTAACCCACCCTGATCTGCCATAAATCAAATCCCTTTTTGTTAGCTCACCTGAAAGCAGTCTGTAGTTGCCTTACTGCTTGGGGAATTACCCGGGGATACAAACCTCAATGGTCCATCCGGAAAATGCAGTGGAAACCGCAGAATGCTTCAGCTCTTGCTGCAGTGATCGTCCTAAAGGAAGAGGAAACCAAGAGGGAGAAAATCTCCAGCTGTCACAGCCTCTCAAACCGAGATGTGTCAACCTAGTAAGGGTGCAGAAATGCAGGAAGTACAAACACCCCTACTATGTAGCATTAGTGTAATAAAGTACATTATATGAAAGGCTAAGATATATATCAATTGAACAAGACCCGGTTGCTCATCTGACTATAGGATCAAGGGATATATGTGCTGCTTGCCATAACAGGGCATGACCTTTCACATATCCGGCACATGCCAACATATCTCAGGCTGTATAAATGGGGGGGGGGGGGGGGCCCCTGGCACCAACAGGGCAGCAACAGCAGGGCCAGGATGGGTAGAAAAGGGGTGAGCAGCAGGCCCATTTACACAGTGGTTGCTCATCAGAGGTCTTCCTGCATGTGGACCATCTGTTGCAATTCTCAGGGTCTTCTTGCCGTTTACAGACCCAACAGGACATTTGGGTGTTGCGCAATGTGTCGCACTCTACAGGGCGAACCCAATCTTCAACACTGCTAATGCAACTTTCTGCCTATTTTTAATGCTTAATCTGTATATTTAATTTTTGATCTTTATTTGTTTTAAGCCATTGTCTTTTTACATGTACAATTTATTTGTTTTCTGTAAAGAACTCCTCTACATCTGCTGCTAATTTGTCTTCATCAATGGCCATCTTACTCTCTGGACCTTTGATGAATCAAGAGATGGATGTTATGAATGTAAGTATTATTTGGATTTATTATGTAAATGTTAGTGTGTGTCTCCTCCTATAACATATTTTTTTTTGTATATGACTTGTAAGAAAATACAGCTTACAATGTTCTTCCATTCAACGGTCCTTTTCTGGTATTGCTTTGGGGCGCTATATGCAGTTTAAAAAAAAAAAATGCTGTTTAAGTGTCTTAACATACTTACCCTGAAGAGAGGGAAGACTCAGTATCCTGTTGTGGCTTCCCTCACTCGTCTGAAGCACCCTGTTGCAGAGTGCTGCCCCCTTCACATTGGAGCCGTGCAACTCATCTTCCCAAACCATCAGAATCAGAAGAAGAATAAGAAGATTGGAGCCGCACAACTCCTCTTCCTAAACCATGGCCACGCGAGCAGTAGCACGGAGCCTGTGGCTCTGGCTTACGGGAGCGGGCTCGGTCAGCTATTGTGAGGCCATGATGCAGGAAGAGGAGCTGTGCACCCCGATGTGGAGGGGAGCCGCGCTCTGCAATGGGGGACTTCAGACAAGCCAGGGAAGCCTCAATAGGAGCCTGAGGCTTCTCTTTCTTAAGGTAAGTATCTTATTTTGTACCTCAGCTTCAGCTCGGGTACTCTTTTAGTGATGATGCTTTCAACAACAACAAAGAAAAAATGCAATAAATTTTTATTTATCAATCCACTGCCTACAAAGTGCATACGCAGGGTAAAAAAAAAGCCTAAAAAGATTTGGCATTATTACCCTTTTCCAATAAAATTGCATAATTTGGTATCTTTGCACACAATTTAAGGAACTAGACAGGTTGGTTCTCCTACTGTAGATGTTTGGAATAACCTAACACTGAATAGGTAATGCAGAGAATATTGCATTCCTATTGTATTCTACCTTCTAGTAAGAGCAGGAAAACACAAATATATTTATCCAATACAGTAGAGAAGTAGAATCCGGGCACCAGTAAACTGCAAATTCCACGTTTATTTCATCCCACACAAAGACAGATACATGAGCATAGGGCTGGGCTAACAGCCGTTTCACAAGCCCACAAGCTTGCTTCCTCAGAGACTCTGTCTCTGAGGAAGCAAGCTTGTGGGCTTGTGAAACTGCTTTTAGACCAGCCCTATGCTCATGTATCTGTCTTTGTGTGGGATGAAATAAACGTGGAATTTGCAGTTTACTGGTTCCCGATTCTACTTCTCTACTGTAGTGGATGTATGCACTGCTATCCGGAGGCACATGTAAGCTTTGACCACCGACCCCCACAAAGGTCGCCATTCAGCAACTAGTGCCGCCTCCTGCTCCTCTCTACTGACTGACTGACAGACAAATATATTTATATACTGTATTTTTCATGTTAAAAGGGCAAATACCATGGAAGAAAAAAATATATACTAAACCTGGTGTGTCCCTACTCCAGGAGCGTTTTGTAGATGTTCTCCCCCAATTATTGTCTTCCTGTGTCTCCTACTGCCCCGTATCTCCGCTCCCCCGCCTTCAGCAGAAGCTGACACTAGGGTAGTCATGCAGGAGAAAAGAGGTCTGCAGCCTGGCCACTGCTGATCCTCCAAAATGCAGCTCTAATAAAGCTAACAAAAACAGCAGCCCTGCTGTACAACTAATAAACCACCCCTGCTACTATTTTCCATAGTTAGTGAGGTGTTCTTTGTTGCCCTGCCCTTAACTGCCTGTCTCCTTTTTGGGCTAGTATCTCAGTGCTGCCATATATTCCTGCTGGTCCAAACCCTCTCACTATTGTTAGACAGTCTTTACCAGTGCACTTATATGTTCCATCTGGTGTTGCTTTATGGGGAATTAAGATCACCAGTACTAGATGGCTTATCTGCGGTTGTTATCCCTGTATGCATTGCTGGGGTTGGACCATGCTGCAGCATGTATAGCTAACTGTTCTTGCTCTGGATAGCATCTACCCAGCAATTGAAGAGCACCACGTAAAAATATATGCTGCTAAACTGCAAAAAATGTATTGTCCTTAAAAAAACATTCATGCACAATTGTATGCAAATGCTAAACATGAGTCATTAGTGGGGCCCCTCGAAATATCACAAATGTCATGAGGCCCCATTAATGGCTCATTCATAGCATTTCGCAAAGGGTGGATCAGCGCAACACCAGGCCGCCTCCGAATGGCCTCCATCAGAGATGCGCTGAGCCCCCCCAGGAACTACAAACGCACCTTGAACCCAAACAGAAGCTCTGCATATACACCAAAAGCATGGCTGTTAAGTGGGAGCAGCTGACCAAAAACGAATTACATTAGTACATAGCAAGGAAATGAGCAGCGCTACTTAAAAACAGACTAGTGCCTACCTGCAAAAGAGTGCAAGCCCCACTTGTGGGGTCGAATACACACCGAGCATACACATGACCTGTCTACCACTAGAGGAGGATGTTGGTTTCCATTAACAGCTTGCATGCAACCTATTAAGTACTCGTCCCTCCCACTGCGAAGAAGTCAATCCTCCATGGGAGGGGCCTAACACTAACTAAATACTAACCTATGTATATGCATAGCCTGGGTGCGGCTAATCAAATAAAAGTGAAAATAGCTTCTGTTTGGGTTCAAGGTGCGTTTGTAGTTCCTGGGGGCTCAGCGCATCTCTGATGGAGGCCATTCGGAGGCGGCCTGGTGTTGCGCTGATCCACCTTTTGCGCAATTTTCAATTTTATTTGATTAGCCGCACCCAGGCTATGCATATACATAGGTTAGGATTTAGTTAGTGTTAGGCCCCTCCCATGGAGGATTGACTTCTTCGCAGTGGGAGGGACGAGTACTTAATAGTTTGCATGCAAGCTGTTAATGGAAACTAACATCCTCCTCTAGTGGTAGACAGGTCATGTGTATGCTCGGTGTGTATTCGACCCCACAAGTGGGGCTTGCACTCTTTTGCAGGTAGGCACTAGTCTGTTTTTAAGTAGCGCTGCTCATTTCCTTGCTACATTCATAGCATTTGCTTACAATTTTGATTTAATGATTTTTTTGGCGCAATACGTCTTTTCAGCATATACTGGTTTCTGTGGTATTTTTTAATTGATTTAATACCTGTGCTAGTACCTGCAATAAATTGTATCAGGGCTGTGGAGTCGGAGTCGTGGAGTCGGGCAATTTTGGGTGCCTGGAGTCGGAGTCGGGAAAAAATGCTACGACTCCGACTCCTAATGAATTTGTAACTGTAATTAAAATAGAAAATATGATAAAATGTTCTATTTCTCAGATAATAGTCATTAAAAATAATGTGTGTATATATACAGTAATAGCTGTGCTTAGTCCACAATAATGAAATAAACCAATCAAAATTAGTTACTTATGCTGCTTCAATAAAGCAGTCCCCGTATTTTTAAGGTCAGATATACATATCTGATTGTGACTGTATATATGATGTGTACACAGGAATCTCTTATATATACTAAATAACATCTATGCTGTAAGAATAAAGCCTGATGTGTAGCTGTGTCACTAATCGAGATGGTCAACGAGATGGAAATAATTCTGCATTGATGCTGATTTATGCAAATGTATGTACTCACTTTGCTGATGAAATCAAATAATTTGATATGTTGTTAAAATTTGGTTTGGTGACTACAAACTAAAGGGTAACTGGGACGGATGAAAAGTAAAGTTTTATACATACCTGGGGCTTCCTCCAGCCCCCTTCAGGCTAATCAGTCCCTCGCTGTCCTCCACCACCCGGATCTTCTGCTATGAGTCCTAGTAATTCAGCCAGTCAGCGCTGTCCGGCCGCTTGCCGCTCCCACAGCCAGGAACATTCTGCACCTGCGCAATAGTGCTGCACAGGTGTAGTATGCTCCTGGCGGCGGAGTGTGTGCATGCGCACTACGCCCGACTGGCTCAAGTACCAGGACTCATAGCAGAAGATCCAGGTGGTGGTGGAGGACAACGAGGGACTGATTATCCTGAAGGCGGCTGGAGGAAGCCCCAGGTATGTATAAAACTTTAATTTCATCTGTCTCAGGTTTACTTTGTTACACAGTAGTACTATACTCTACATATGCACTCCCCACAGAGTTGCAGGGAATCCACTGAGAATGCTGTGCACATTGAACACAGAGGTGTTGTCTGTTTACAATCTCCTCATTCCCCTGCAGAGTACCTGCACATCATTCTTACATGTACCCACACTTAGGCCACATACAGACATCAGACCATAGTCTTTGGAAAATGAAAGATCACAGACCAATCTTACCACCCTTTCTGTAGTATAAGAGCCATAATCTACACACTCTTTTCTATGGAGCTGAACTCCACATCAGAAAAAAATCATTGCAAGATGCTGCACACAAAGATGCTATACAGACACAAAAGATCAGTATCTGCAAAAGATCTGTTCCTGCCAAAAATCCATTCCTGCAAATTGCAATGATAGTCTATGAGATCTGCAGATCATCATACACACATGATTTAACTGACATTCATCTGCAGATCTGCAGATCTGAAAATCCATCCTGGTGGATCTGATCTGCAGATGAATGTCAGTTAAATCATGTGTGTATGATGATCTGCAGATCTCATAGACTATCATTGCAATTTGCAGGAATGGATTTTTGGCAGGAACAGATCTTTTGCAGATACTGATCTTTTGTGTCTGTACAGATCTGTGTGTGCAGCATCTTGCAATGATTTTTTTCTGATGTGGAGTTCAGCTCCATAGAAAAGACTGTGTAGATTATGGCTCTTATACTACAGGAAGGGTGGTAAGATTGGTCTGTGATCTTTCATTTTCCAAAGACTATGGTCTGATGTCTGTATGTGGCCTTACATTGCCTAGGGCCTGATAGATGTTTTTTGTTCCGGTTTGTACCTTTTACAAGTACTCTTACCAAGGACTAGTTTTAGTCTAAAGGGAATAAATATAGTAGTCTACATATCCTTCTCACTTCAGTTGTCTTGTAAAATTCCTAAGCGTTGGCAGTTAAGAGACGAATTTCATGTTGCATACTTTTAATCAACAAAATTGTAATATGCAAATTAGAGGAGTCTGAGTCGGTGGAATCCTAAACTGAGGAGTCGGAGTCGGTGGATTTTTGGACCGACTCCACAGCCTTGAATTGTATGCTAATAGCGAATGAAACCTAGGTTTTGAAGACTACCTACCAACTTCTGAACTAGCCACTAGAGCTCCACTGTGGTCATATGGCAGCGAGCATCGAGCTCTTGTGGCCAGTTCAGAAGCTGGTGGGGAGATGCATGAACTGAAACTAGCACAAGGAGAGCTAGATATGCTTGCATGTATTGTATACCATGTATATACAGCACTTGTGCTTTGCATTGGGGGGGGGGGGGGATAAGTGGATCGTGGCTTTTGTGTGGTACACTGGTCATGTGAGGAATGGATGCCTGGAAAGCCAGTAAGATTTAGCAGCACAGTCAGTGGGGTTGATTAACATTTTTCATCCTATCAAATGTCACAGCAGTTTCCTAGATCCAGCTTATTCTGGGTTTTGGCTTGGGCAAAGTGGAAACCTCCCCAGCCAAATATGTTTGTTTATATATCTTAAATGTAGCAGAGGAGGATTAAAAGCACAGTTTGTTGTTTAGGTTTGTCTTACTTTTGTGTGGGGAGACATTCTCCCCCCCCCCCCCCCCCCAATTGCTTTATGTACTGTTGTTGTAGAAATCATTGTGAGTCTCGCCAAACTAAAGACTATAATTTCCCTAAACTATGAAAAAGTAAAGATGGGGATGACTGCTCTGGTGCTGCATTGGTGATATTTTTTCTTTTCACTTTATGTAGGTGTCTTTGAACCGGAGCCGTCTTTATCGATCACCATCTATGCCAGAGAAGCTTGACCGACCCATGTTAAAGAGACCTGTGCGGCCACAAGACGGCGAGACCCCCATCAGAGTGAAAAGGAGGCGAAGCACAAGCAGTCCCCTCCAGCCTGAGGATGAGGAAAACCCCCAACCAAGAAGACGGGTGAGGAAAAAGCATTCCCATCTTTCTATGTTGTATTATTTAGTTGCAGATCTACTTCTTATACAGTGACATTATCTTATACAGTGACATTATCTTGTACAATTGGCAATACTATTGAAGAAAATGATCTATATGTCTATAAACGAGGACATGAGTACAGCTGTGAACACACTCTTGACGTTCACCTCTTCTGAAATGGAAAAACCTATCTAAGCACCCTTTCCATGCTGGTGTAAGTTACAGGAAGATTCAAACTCATCTCAATGACAAATTTCTTCATGATAGAAGGAAGGAGGAAAAAAAAAAACCCAAGCACTAAAAGCAAAATTATTTTCCCAATATGTCAAGTTTTAAAGCAGAATTACAGTCTGCTCTTTATTACACATCTAATTAAAAAAAGTGTATATATAATAAACACAATTCCACTGTGTTCATAAACACTTGGTGCTTCTGAAACCTTCCAAGAATCCCCAAAGGCGTATCCAAGCAGTTGGTCAGATAACTTTAACGGGTGACTGGTGGACAGCGGTAAAAATATCTTACTCTGCAATATTAATTAGAACTTTGGAAAACTTCCATGTATTCTTTTATGTTTTAAAAAGATTGTGTGCCTTGCCTCGGTAGTGGGATGCCACTGTGTGCTCTCACAGCCCATTGTTCCAGTAGAGAGTCCCTCCAAACTTATTGCATCAGAGTCAAAGAAGTTCCTTCCGGTTGTGCTTAGAAATGTTTTGCAGGATTCCTAGTGATCTTCAGCCTTGTATATTTTATTTGCAGTATGCTTTAAATCAGTGGTCCTCAAACTAAGGCCTGCGGGCCGAATGCGCCCCTTAGGCTTTTTCACCAGCCCCCCAACTCTCAAAATGTATTACTTATAGATGCGGTCCACTGAATCTTTAAATATTGGCAGCATGCATATAGAATAGCAGTGCTGGCACCACCTTTCCACACAGCAAGTGCAGCTAGTATGCCCTTCCACACAGCAAGTGCAGCTAGTATGCCCTTCGACACAGCAAGTGCAGCTAGTATGCCCTTCGACACAGCAAGTGCAGCTAAGTATGCCCTTCCACACAGCAAGTGCAGCTAGTATGCCCTTCCACACAGCAAGTGCAGCTAGTATGCCCTTCCACACAGCAAGTGCAGCTAGTATGCCCTTCCACACAGCAAGTGCAGCTAGTATGCCCTTCCACACAGCAAGTGCAGCTAGTATGCCCTTCCACACAGCAAGTGCAGCTAGTATGCCCTTCCACACAGCAAGTGCAGCTAGTATGCCCTTCCACACAGCAAGTGCAGCTAGTATGCCCTTCCACACAGCAAGTGCAGCTAGTATGCCCTTCCACACAGCAAGTGCAGCTAGTATGCCCTTCCACACAGCAAGTGCAGCTAGTATGCCCTTCCACACAGCAAGTGCAGCTAGTATGCCCTTCCACACAGCAAGTGCAGCTAGTATGCCCTTCCACACAGCAAGTGCAGCTAGTATGCCCTTCCACACAGCAAGTGCAGCTAGTATGCCCTTCCACACAGCAAGTGCAGCTAGTATGCCCTTCCACACAGCAAGTGCAGCTAGTATGCCCTTCCACACAGCAAGTGCAGCTAGTATGCCCTTCCACACAGCAAGTGCAGCTAGTATGCCCTTCCACACAGCAAGTGCAGCTAGTATGCCCTTCCACACAGCAAGTGCAGCTAGTATGCCCTTCCACACAGCAAGTGCAGCTAGTATGCCCTTCCACACAGCAAGTGCAGCTAGTATGCCCTTCCACACAGCAAGTGCAGCTAGTATGCCCTTCCACACAGCAAGTGCAGCTAGTATGCCCTTCCACACAGCAAGTGCAGCTAGTATGCCCTTCCACACAGCAAGTGCAGCTAGTATGCCCTTCCACACAGCAAGTGCAGCTAGTATGCCCTTCCACACAGCAAGTGCAGCTAGTATGCCCTTCCACACAGCAAGTGCAGCTAGTATGCCCTTCCACACAGCAAGTGCAGCTAGTATGCCCTTCCACACAGCAAGTGCAGCTAGTATGCCCTTCCACACAGCAAGTGCAGCTAGTATGCCCTTCCACACAGCAAGTGCAGCTAGTATGCCCTTCCACACAGCAAGTGCAGCTAGTATGCCCTTCCACACAGCAAGTGCAGCTAGTATGCCCTTCCACACAGCAAGTGCAGCTAGTATGCCCTTCCACACAGCAAGTGCAGCTAGTATGCCCTTCCACACAGCAAGTGCAGCTAGTATGCCCTTCCACACAGCAAGTGCAGCTAGTATGCCCTTCCACACAGCAAGTGCAGCTAGTATGCCCTTCCACACAGCAAGTGCAGCTAGTATGCCCTTCCACACAGCAAGTGCAGCTAGTATGCCCTTCCACACAGCAAGTGCAGCTAGTATGCCCTTCCACACAGCAAGTGCAGCTAGTATGCCCTTCCACACAGCAAGTGCAGCTAGTATGCCCTTCCACACAGCAAGTGCAGCTAGTATGCCCTTCCACACAGCAAGTGCAGCTAGTATGCCCTTCCACACAGCAAGTGCAGCTAGTATGCCCTTCCACACAGCAAGTGCAGCTAGTATGCCCTTCCACACAGCAAGTGCAGCTAGTATGCCCTTCCACACAGCAAGTGCAGCTAGTATGCCCTTCCACACAGCAAGTGCAGCTAGTATGCCCTTCCACACAGCAAGTGCAGCTAGTATGCCCTTCCACACAGCAAGTGCAGCTAGTATGCCCTTCCACACAGCAAGTGCAGCTAGTATGCCCTTCCACACAGCAAGTGCAGCTAGTATGCCCTTCCACACAGCAAGTGCAGCTAGTATGCCCTTCCACACAGCAAGTGCAGCTAGTATGCCCTTCCACACAGCAAGTGCAGCTAGTATGCCCTTCCACACAGCAAGTGCAGCTAGTATGCCCTTCCACACAGCAAGTGCAGCTAGTATGCCCTTCCACACAGCAAGTGCAGCTAGTATGCCCTTCCACACAGCAAGTGCAGCTAGTATGCCCTTCCACACAGCAAGTGCAGCTAGTATGCCCTTCCACACAGCAAGTGCAGCTAGTATGCCCTTCCACACAGCAAGTGCAGCTAGTATGCCCTTCCACACAGCAAGTGCAGCTAGTATGCCCTTCCACACAGCAAGTGCAGCTAGTATGCCCTTCCACACAGCAAGTGCAGCTAGTATGCCCTTCCACACAGCAAGTGCAGCTAGTATGCCCTTCCACACAGCAAGTGCAGCTAGTATGCCCTTCCACACAGCAAGTGCAGCTAGTATGCCCTTCCACACAGCAAGTGCAGCTAGTATGCCCTTCCACACAGCAAGTGCAGCTAGTATGCCCTTCCACACAGCAAGTGCAGCTAGTATGCCCTTCCACACAGCAAGTGCAGCTAGTATGCCCTAGCGATGAGCGAAGATGCCAATATTCTTTTCGCCTGAATTTTCATGAAAATGTTAAATTCAATTTCTTAGTAAAAAAATTTTCTTTTTTTTTTTCTTCTTTTTGTGCTTTTTGTACATTTTCGCAGCAAAAATATGTAATTTTTTTTTGTTCAAAAATTGTTACGGTAAAAATATTTTTCTGCGTTGAAGTACAAATATCGTTTTGTTTTTTTACGGTAAAAATCTATTTTCCACGTTTTTGCGGAAACTGCAAATATACAAGCCTGTTTTCATGAAAATTTCTTGAAATTAAAAATAACATGTTTGATACGGAAATGACTGATGAAAATTCGCAAACACTGTTAACAGGTTATAGTTTATACTTCTTAGGCTCAATGTAATGTTTTCTACATCATTTCATGTATACTCCGGCTTTCCAGCAGCCTGAAGTATGTTGACCCGGCCCTTGACCAAAAAAAGTTTGGGGACCCCTGCTCTAAATCTGTGCTCTATTGTGCTCATACTGCTTACAGTATAACTATTATTTGATTTTCATTTTTTTGCAGGGCATCTTGCTGAAAAAGACCCTCTCTCTGTGTGACGTGGATATTACCAAAGCCTTGGATGAGGATTATAGCCACAGACAACTAATTGGAGATTTTTCAAAGGTGATGTTACACACTTTTTGTGCTCACAAAGTTCATATTCCTGGTGTACCATAATACCGGTAGTTTTTCCTGAAATAAAATTACTTTGTAGGTGTAAACATGGGCAAATAGTGCTTCAGTAAGAAGTAGTTTGAAGGGTCAATGTACTTATAACAAAGATTTCTTAAAGAGACACTGTAACGACAAAGAAAAAAAGGCCCCTGGAGTTGTATTTACCTCTGGAGGGGGAAGCTTCTTGATCCTAATGAGGCTTCCCCCGTCCTCCTCTGTCCCATGGTGGCATCGCTGAGTACCCCAAAACCACAGCCAACAAGGATGTCTGCTGTGGCACAGTAGCCCATGCAATAGTTACCTTTTGCTGCTCCAGCGCAGGCGAAGTAGCAGCTTTCCGATGGGCTCAGGCAGAAGTGGCCGAGCCCGGTCGGGTCTGCTCTACTCTACTGGCTCGGCTATTTCTGCCTGATCTCGAGCGGAAAGCTGCTACTGCACCTGCACTGCAGCCGAAGAAGGTAAATATTTACATGTCCGCTGTTCGTGGGCTTCTAACGCTGCCACCGTGGGACAGTGGATGGGGGAAGCCTTGTTAGGATTCAGAAGCTCCCCCCTCTCAATGTAAGTACCCCCCCAGAGGTTTTTTTTAATTTCAGGTTTTCTTTAAAATGGAGCGCTGATCAATAATTCTGTATACTTTACTGGTTTCACACCCATTTTATAATACAGGAAGGTCACCCACAGTATGTACACTAGCTGTTACTCATTCTCAGTCTGCTTATATACTGATGGTAAGCTAGCTACAGTACTGTATGTACGTGCATGTATGTACAGTTGTGCTTCTAAAATGATCCCGTTTCTTCAGATATGTTCCCTACCTCATACATTGTCTTCCTGCACTGCTTTATCTTTGTTTAGAAGAAGAGAACTTCACTAAACTGGGAGTACAGGCTATAAAAATATTATGCCTGACACACACCATGTCTTCTTCCGTCAGACTGACTGTATCAATTTTCAACGGTCTAGTTTCTGACCATTTTTCCGATCACTTATGTCCAAAATCTATCAGAAAATCAGTTGGAAACCTGGTTGAACCTGTGGGAGATTATCGATTCGACTCGACTTGTCGATCTGATGGAAAATTACATGGGGTGTACCAGGCATCAAATACCTGCGTATTAGTTGTACATTTTGTCCCAGAGTAAATCTCACTATAAATTTATTTTTTCATATGTAGCACTAACGTACAGTAGCTATTGAAAATCTGACAGATCATTGGGGGGGGGGTTCTAGTGTTTTTTCTTTCTTCTTTTCAAATGCACTCTCTGGAAATGAGACTGCTAGTTAGGATGCTGTGCAGCGGCCAGGCTTTGGGCGCTGCCATAGGCTGTAATGTGATTTATGACTATAGCGGCTCTGTTACTAATTTGGGCGCAGACAGATGCTGAAACAGACTCTGGGTGATCAGTCTCACTGCTTCACCCTGCGCCGAAATTTGGCCACTGCCATTTTACATGTATATCCTGGAAATAACCATTACAATGGTGCTGGTAAGCCAGTCTCCTCCTGTCCACTCTATTCTTGCAGTGACATGGTGCCACTGCCATCCAGGGAGTGCTTTGAAAATGAAGGAACACTTAGGAATTTCACGTAAGGAAATGGATTAGTCCAAAATATGTCAGATCTATCGCATCTCTAGCTCCTACTATGTTTGAGAGGAACATGGTAAAGTTTTTTTCATTCTGGGACAAAGTCACAAGTACATACATATTTTATTTTTCACATTTTTATGGTATTGGTCCTTTTAAAGAGAAACTGTTGCGAAAATCTTTCAAATTTAACCCATACAAATAAGTACATTTCTTCCAGAGTAAAATGAGCCATACATTACTTTTCTCCTATGTTGCTGTCACTTACAGTAGGTAGTAGAAATATGACATTACCGACAGGTTTTGGGTTAGTCCATCTCTTCATGGGGATTCTCAGTATGACCTTTATTCTCTGTAAAGACATTCCCTGAAAAAGATTTATACAGTTGTTCGGCAGTTAAATGGAGCAACTGCCATTCACTAAGTGCTTCTGAAAATTTAAAAAAAAAACCTGAGAACCCCCCATGGGAAGATGGGCTAGTCCAAAATATGTTGGTAATGTCAGATTTCTACTACTTACTGTAAGTGACAGCATTATAGGAGAAATGTAATGTATGGCTCATTTTACTCTTAAAGAAACATACTTCTTATTTGTATTTGTTTACATGTATTTTAAGATTTTTGCGACAGAGGTCCTTTAAGCATTGATAGACTTTTAAATGTTCCAAAATACTGTTTAAAAGCAGTTAACATTTAGTTTGAAGATCTTTCTATGCTATAGGTTTATGCTTTGCCCACTGTGACTGGACGGCATCAAGATCTCCGCTACATCACTGGCGAAACTGTGAGTGTATACATAGTAGACAGAATACTGGATCTGTGGATTAACTAAAGACTATTTGATTTTTTTTTCCCCGTGTTTCAGTGAGATGTTGAGGTATTTCTGTCCCATGATTGCTCTGTACATGTTTGCAACTTCTCCAAATAACATAATTTTTGTCATTGTTATAGTTGGCAGCCCTAACACATGGGGAATTCAGTAGTCTTATTGAAACATTTTATATCGTTGACTGTCGGTATCCTTATGAATATGAAGGGGGCCATATCCAGGTAAGATACTATACCTATAGTTTAAATGTCAATAACCTGTTCTAAGTTACTGAGGTTTTAAGGAAAGGCTGGTAATTTTGCAGTGCGCAGACAAAGCAAAACAGTACTGGTTCCAACACCAGGGGAGCACAGCCCGTTTCTCTATTTGCACCACACGTTATTATGATGATATGCTATGATAACATGTGTTGTGCCATGTGGTATCCCGGTGAAGCACGTAGTGCTAATAGAGTAACAGGAAGTGCTCCCCTGGTGTTGGGTTACTGGCCTTCCATGCATTACATCCATTATGCGCAGTGCACTAATCTGGTCCCAGTGGAAGTGATGTCAGGCACAGCTTTCTGGCACTGAACAGGCTAGTTATTTGGGGGATACTTGTTTATACTCTGTACAAAGGCAGGTTCTTTTACCAATAGGACATACCGTAAATACAAAATGTTTTTGATCATCTAAAATAAAAAGTGCTTTTCAGAATGTCTTTTTACTTCTTCCCTCTTACTCCTTCTTGCCATTTAGGGTGCATTGAACCTCCACCGAGCAGAGGATGTGCTGGCTTATTTTCTGCAACAACCATTGATTCCATCTGTTGAACAGAAGCGCATTGTACTGGTGTTTCACTGTGAGTTCTCTTCTGAAAGAGGTCCTAAAATGTGAGTAAGCCAGTTTTTTATTTAGTTTGCGTAATAACGTTTCAATTTACAACTCTGAGAAGCAGTTTCTTTTAATTGTGTCTCAGATTCATGAATGGCATAACAAGTAAAGAGCTAGATGCTGCAAACTCCATCTCCATGTTTTATTATTTTATTTTTTTCATAAGCAATCACTACCCTCGTGTCGTATGCGAAGAACAGAACTAGGAGTATGAAATTATAGTTTCTTGGATTAATGTAACGATCGGTGTCAGCACACAGAGAGAATCTGATTATTGGTGATCTGCAGTATCACCAAGACTACAGATATTTACTAATTATTGATGATCTGCAGAATCACCGATAATCCAAGTATAACTAACCTCTGGACACCTATATAGTGTGAGTGTTTGGTGCAACAGTAATGACTCTGAGTTGGACCACCCGAGGAGCAGGTGGTCTTTGGCAGTATGGGCGATACCGCCCTCTGAGAAGTGCAAAAAGCTTCCAACAGCCTGAGACCTCCCAAGAGGTGGAGCCTCAGGCTGAAAGTAGGAAGAACCTGTGAGTGAGTGACACCTGAAAGGTGGATGTCACTAGCAGGTCTGGAGACTATCTCTAATGGAGAGAGAGAGCTCTCAAGGTCGGTCGGTCAAGGAGATCTCTCGGCGCTCTCCGGCGCCATCCATCAATGATCAACCAATAGTCACTTGCTCTGAGGTCAGCTGACCAACCTGGTCAGCTGATCCCTCCTTGGTTGTCATAAAGGTTCTGCCTCTCAGCTCGCGCGCATTCCTCAACCTGTGTGCACTAACAGACCCAGCCACTTCAGACGCATGCTGCTGCGTGCAAACCGCCGAGCTGGACGCGGAGTCAGCCGCCTTGCTGTCAGTACATGCGGCGACTTTTCCGCGTTCTATTACAATTAAGTTGTTTGATCATTGGCTACTTTAGCAAGGGCTATTTCTGCGGAGTGGGTGGGAGGAAAGCCAAACTGAAGATGATCGGAAACTAGTGCAGTAGTCCGTAAATTCCTCATGTCCGATCAACTAATGCAACCTATTTCGGCCTGAAATTGGTTGCATTGTCAGTCGGGCATGCACTTGGCGGTACCAATTTTCATCCGATTATAATAATTGAACTGGATGGTTGATTGGCCACCAAGTTGCCTGATGTATGGCTACCTTTAACCTCCCTGGCGGTATGAATCGCGCGGCTGCGCGGCCGCGGGAGGGTTTTTCTCACTTTTTTTTTTTTTAGCATGTAACTAGCCTAGCGCTAGCTACATGCTTCCCCCCTCCCCGCGGCGCCCGCCCGTCCCCTCCGATCGCCGCCGGCACCGCTTGCCCATAAGGAAATCCCATTCTCAACGGGATTTCCTTGAGGGCTTCCCCGTCGCCATGGAGACGAACGTAGTGACGTCGTGACGTCACAGGGAATCCCGATCCACCCCATAGCGCAGCCTGGCGCCGATTGGCCAGGCTGCGCAAGGGGTATGCGCGGGGGGGCATGTATCGCGGCGGGCGGCGGTGATCGCAACAAACACGCAGCTAGCAAAGGAGGGCCTGAGCGGCACCCTCCGGCGGCTTACCCCGTGTTCAGCGCGGGGTTACCGCTAAGGAGGTTAAGCTGTTAAAGAAGCAGAACTAATGACCCTTTGAACTTTCCTGCAGTGAAACGTTAGCACAAGCTGTCTCTCTCACTGTTTCTTGGCTGTTTAAGGGCTTAGGTGACACCCATTCAGTCCATACTACTTAATCATTATCAATGCCTTCAATTAAAGGTGCCGCCTTTTGAGAGAGGAAGACAGAGCTAGAAATGAATATCCAAGTCTTTATTACCCGGAGATGTATTTGCTCAAAGGGGGTTACAAAGAATTTTTCCCAGAATACAAGGTAGGTCTTCATTCTTCTGCTGATCTTTTGGCTATCTTCTCATATGAAATACTGTATATGGTTCCTGACTCAGTTTTCTCAAGAGATGTTTTCACATTTTATCTTTCAAATACCTGTCCAGTCCCTAGCAAGCAAAAAGATCACTACAAAAAAAAATCTATTTGAGAATATTATTTTTTTTGTGTGTGTGTCTATTTTAGTTTGGAGCCTTAAAATATTCCTTTAGAACAGTTTTAGTTTCATGTGTCATGGAGGATCTGTTAATGCTATTCAACGTGGGTGGTCAATCATTGTTCCACGATGCATGGTCACTTGTAATGCTTTAAAGGAATACTCTAGGGGGGGGGTCAGGGGAAAATGTGTTGAACTTACCCGGGGCTTCTGATGGTCCCCCACAGACATCCTGTGCCCGTGCAGCCACTCACCGATCCTCCGGCTCACTTCTGGAATTTCAGGCTTTAAAGTCTGAAAACCACTGCGCCCGCGCTGCAGTGTCCTTGGTCCCGCTGATGTCACCAGGAGCGTACTGCGTAGACCCAGTATGGTCTGTGCCTGCGCATTATGCTCCTGGTGACATCAGCGGGACCTGGCAATGCAGGCGCAGTGGTTTTCAGACTTTTTTTAAAGTCTGAAATTCCAGAACTGAAAGGGAGGCGGGACCGGAGCATCGGTGAGTGGCTGCACGGACACAAGATGTCTGCGGGGGACCATTAGAAGCCCCGGGTAAGTTCAACACCTTTTCCCCTGACCCCCCTCCCCCTTCCCTTACAGTATTCTTTTAACACTGTTTACATAAGCCCTTGATCATGCCTGTGGCGCATACATACCTAGGAGGAGCAAAAGATGCAGCCAACAGGCTTGGGCTTTTGAGTAGTGTAGTACTCGAATTTGGAATTCAAATGGAGTCTGACTTCACGTGTGACCACGGGATAGGGGGGGTTAACTTACCCAGAAGTCTTTGGGATGTCTACCTGAAAGCCCATCCCTGGCAGCCAGCAGGGTAGAGGAAATTGGATGCCTGATCTGAGTATCCAAATGAGTGCTGAGCTAACAACGTGGGTGCACCAGTTTATGGGGCTGTAAAAATCCTGGTGTTATTCAGATCTCATTTTTTTATGTTATGCAGGTATGTCTTATGATGTACCTAGATCATACATTATTTGGTCTTTTGTGTTATTTGGTCACTCTGTATCTTAGGAAATTACTCTGTGGCAAATGGAAAGTATTCTGTAGGCTCCAAAAACTGTGCAAGAACTGGACAACCTATGTCTTGGTAGAACATAATTTACATAAAGAATATATCTTTTCTCTGACCTACTTCACCCATTTCTCTACTACTATATTATTATTTTTTTGCTAGCAAATTTTAGTATGTGTTTGCATCATGCTATTCTATGTGTATACTAAATCTTCCTAGACAATTAAAATGTGTGGCCTGTTCATCCATAGGAGTTGTGTGAACCTCAGGGATACTGCCCAATGCATCACCAGGATTACCGAGAAGAACTGCTGAAATGTCGCACAAAGAGCAAATCCTGGGCAGGAGAACGCAAGAGAAGGGATCAAATCGTCAGACTGATGAAGCTGTGATATGGCAAAAGGGGCAAAACATAAACTGGATCACCAAGGACACAACACTGCTGTGGCTGGGGATCCAATGCATGCTGCTGTTTGCACTGCAGAACACCTTAACGAATACCACTGTCACTGTGAACTTATTTTTATGAAATAGATTATAAATGAAAACCTAGGCAAAGAGGGTGTGGGATGTACATTGCTGTGAGGTGGACAGACTTCAGCATGGTCATAGGAATATGGGCCTGATCATTGCTAGAGGTCAATCAACTTACTATAAATGTTATATTCAGTATTTATGCAAAGTGTAAAAGACTGATTCCAATGTTTTTATGCTGGCCTAGAAGCTACTTTGTAACAAACTCAATGCACACTACTGCTACTAAAATAGTATATCTTTGAACCAATGGAGAGGAAGACTGCATAATTAGATGCTACTAGATACATAAGACCGCCTTTCAGTAATGATGGATATTTACCAAAGAAGCCATAGTGGAGTGTGCCATAGAAAGCAGAATGTATTACTGTCTTACTGCTGTGAGCCACTAATGGCCTTCCTGTGATTTTGAATTTGGTATTAGGGGCTTGCAGATATGAGATGGACTGGCATGTATGAGGCAGAGTGATGAGTAACAGATCTACTGCATTGTTATTGTGTGGAAAAGCTTCACATGGTTTTCTACAAAGCAGAGGAGCGTCTGTGCCCACCCTCAATTTTTACTGCAGATACTTTTATCTTTCAAATAGTAACCCAAGATCTAAAAAAAATTGTACCAGGAACACAATCTTATCAGTTAGCCTCTGAGTGAAGTGGAACTTTGAATTACTAACACTACCAGTAATTTTATACCAGTGTTGTTCTTTCCCCCTAAAAGTTCTTATGCTGCGTTTGAATCTTTTAGAGCAGAGAATACATTTTGAGTTTAATACCACCTCAAAGTGGAAGTTATTTTAGCTCTGAACAGCACAGCTAGGTGTTAGAACTGCACCGTTCCCAATCCTTGTACTGTATTTTCCTGTTCTGGAGTTCTGACTGTGGCTTCTTGGGCTTGGAAATGAGGAAACCAGTGGGGCTACCTAGAGTGCTGATGCAAGTTCAGAAAAACAATTCTCACTATTTAAAGCAAACTAGTCATCATATTTAATAAGCTATAATAACCTCCACTTCTTGTGTCGTGCTTATCTAACTCTGCTGATGGAAAAAAAAAAAAATCCCCAGAACATGAATCATGTGTGAAACTCTGACCATGTGCCTGTTAGTGCTGCTGCTCTCAGAGAAACCGAAGCGAGGTTCTAACAACGAAATCCACATACAGAGGCTGGGTCTGCCTATAGAGCCCAGCCTCTGTTGCTATTCAGATTCCCCCTAAGCCCCCCTGCGCTCTGCTGAGTCCCCATAAACCACAGCCGTGCCGTGCGGGCTGTGTTTACCTCCTCCAGTCAGTCTCGGCGCTCCCCACGCCTCCTGCATCGCTCCGGTCCCCGCCCGCGTCCCTTCCCTCCAATCAGCAGGGAGGGATGGGATGTGGGCGGGGACCGGAGCGATGCAGGAGGTGGGGGAGCGGCGAGACTGGCATTACGGAGGTAAACACAGCCCGCTCTGATAAACTCTGTGTCGGCAGCGCGGCTGTAATTTATGGGTTCTTGCATTGGGGCTCAAAAACTCTATGAGAAAAAGCTGCTCAAAAGCTGCTTTGGAGAATTTCTGAAAAAGCAGTGTGCTGTATTAAGAGAATGAAGAGTGGAAAGGGACGTCTTTCCATTGCTGTGCCACGTGGAAGTCCAGAAAGCATAGTGCTGCGAATACACATTTTTGTATATATAAAAGGAACCTGAGGTAAGGCGTGTGGAGGCTGCTACATTTCTTTCCTTTTTTAAACAATGCCAGTTGCCTGCTGATCTTTCTGGTCAGTAGTGTCTGAATCACACACCTGATACAAGCATGCAGCTAATCTTGGCAGATTCTTTTTCAGTAACACATTGGAAGTATTGTCTCGCACTCACTAATGGATCAAACGCATAGTGTTTAAGGGGAGTGCAACAGCTGAAAAGAGTGATGACGCCCTCTATGCAGTATTCAACAAGGAAGAAAGCTGGCACATCCAAAATCAATCTTTATTAGTTCCATGTAAAAATATGGCCAACGTTTCGGAGCCGCGTAGGGCCCCTTTGTCAAGGCAATGTTTGCTGCTGTGCAAAAAATTCTGCATAGAAATTCGTGAGTCTGGCTCCTCTAAAACACTCGCTGTCAGCGAGCTCCCGAATACCTATGCAGAACTTTTTGCACAGCAGCAAACAGATCTTTACCTCAGAGCAAACATCTTTTTCAGTAACTTCTGATCTGCATGATTGTTCAGGGTTTATGGCTAAAAGTATCAGAGGCAGGAGAGCCAGGCAATGTGCGCTGTTTAAAAGGAAATCAATGTCAGCCCCCATGTGTCTCCAAAGTCAGGTTCCCTTTAATATTTTGCTGCTGTGTGAAGACCATAAAGTAGCTGTCACAACCTCCCCTCTTTGTAATTCAAGTCTGAGAAAGCATGAAAGTGTGCTGTGTTGTTTTGAAAGAAAAATACTTCAGTCCTGCTCACATTTATAAAATTCACCCTGTGAACAAAGGGCTTTGTCACTGTTTCATGGGAGATGTCTCTTTACACACAGAGCAAGCCTGATGCAAATGTTTAAGCATATGCAGTTTGAAAATGGACCTTAGTTTAAACTGATTTGCATAAAAATTTGCATAATTTCAGAAGCATCTGCATCTCATTGATCATCCCTAGTAGTGAGTATAGAGTGTTACCTCACCAAATTCAGCTTCAGAGCTGGAGGCGCAAAGAGGCATGATTGCAAAAATGAGACTGACATGTATTCAGCACATAGTTGCATTGAAAAAAGTAATACCGTTCTAAAAACAACTCTTAAATATAGCCACTGCTTTTACCACTTGTTACTGGTGACACAACAAGAAGTTGGTAAAGGTCTCCAGTGGCAATACAAATCTTAACAAAGAATTTTTTTCCATACTGTAAGAAAGAAGTTGTAACACTTTTTAGGTTTTTATTGCTGTCTGTGTTATGAGTCTAAGTTATAAGTCTCAGGGACCACTGTCAGTTACAGTATTTTAAAACTTTCATCACTCAGTCTAAAACTACTGTATATTATTAAAATATTTTGGATACAGTACCTCTTTAATGGTAAGCTGCATCAGTATACAGCAATACAGTGCTGCCTTTGCTGATGTCCAGTCTCTACGGATGTAACCTGAGTGTTGTGGTTTCAACTTTTGTCAAATACTCCTTTGAAACACCAGGACAGATGAGGAGTAAGGGACAGTGTAGGTTTATGTAGTATTAGTAGCTACTGAACCTTGACTTAAATGTGTCTGCACTCACTAACAGGACTCTGAACCCCCGAGGGTCAATTTGGAAGTGGTGGGGGATGGAGACAGCTGGTGGTTGTGGTACAGATGATGTGTATTACATTTAGCAGCCTCAATCACTAAATTGTGTGTCTGTCTCAATGTATAGTCATTTGTATCCTTACTGTGACTCTTAGTGGTATCTATGATGCTAATGATTCTAAAGTGCCCTTCACAAGAGTAACGGGAATATGAAATTTGCCATTGCTGACTGTCTTCCAAACATTGGATTTCTGCTGTTATCTAAATCCTCTGGCTGTAGTCTGCAATAATAAATTACTTGTTTAGTCAGCGGCACAGTTCACTCTCTGGATAAACATATTTGTTTCAGGTGAGTGATATGAAGATCAGCATTACAGCCCGAAAACAAGTTTTATGAGCATTTCCGTATTGGAAGCTTAGCTTACATGTTTATTTGTTACAGAACTTACTTTTAAGAACAGACCAGTTTTAATTATTAATGTGACCATGTGGTAAACCTGAGCAATAAAACCAGAGTGTAGGGTGAAAAGCTACCTTATCAGAGTTTTACCTTCTTTGAAAACGGCATGACAGCAGCAGGGTTTCCACTTGCACCATGGTCCATCTCTGAGATGGATGCCAGCAATTTGTGCATTGTGATTACGCATCTGAATCCCTGTTGCTGTGCCATGCATGGCTATGTGGATCCTGATGCTTTGTCCAATATTCGGAAGCAGGGTGTTTCCGCCAGTGTAGTACTAGGGCTAAGGCTACATTCGCAGTTGGGTGTTCCGCTGCAATGTAACAGACAATTTCACACGTTATGCAATCCAATAGACTCCTTTATCCCAACACTGAGCATGTAGTGAGTTACCGCATAATGCATGCTCCAAGAGTGGCAGTGAAGTATGCATTTCATTGACTGTTTTCTTCACTGTATACAATGCATTGTACCCATAACGTGTGATGCGACCCACTGTGAAGTTGGCCTGAAGCCTGGTACGCACATCTACTTTTGATTGGCCAATTTTACCACTGCCATGTAGTATGAGAGCCTACCTGCATAATCTGTTCATAGTATTAAAGACCTTTTGACCCTTTATACTACATGAAAGTGGTAAAACTGGCCAACCAGAATCGGATGTGTATGCACCCTGTGTCAAGATGAAGCTCTTCCCCTTTGACCCTTTCAAGCCTCTTTTAAGCTACGTACACATGTGATAACCGTTGTCTGAAATGGGCGATAAGGACAAAGTGTCCGCCAATTAATCTTGCTTGGGCATCATCAAGGATCTGTCCTGTCAGATCCTTAATGACTCCCGATGCTGGAGCATGACCAATTGAAGCCGATCTACTGATTGTCATACCTCCACCCACCTTCATAGCAACAGAACACATTGCTAGCCTCAAGGCTAGGGATGTGCTTGTACAGCATAATTCTGTGAATTGATACCCAAGGGATTCTTTCCCTATTCTTGATGGGCAACCATTCTTGCATGTTTGTACTTGTCTTTAGTGCTGGAAGGTTTCGCTGATCAACAGGGAAAACCTGTTCACGTTACTTAGTTCCACTTGCATTTGTTCATCTGCTCTAGTCTAGGGATTATTGAAAAATGTAAGTATGCTGCTTCCAATGTAGCTTGTAGTCTCTGATGTTGTTCTTCATCTTGTATCTATTTGTCTTACCTGGGCTTCTTTCTGGGTTGGTTTAGGGGCATGAATTCTTCTACAGTATTGTCTGGGGAAATCAGGATGGAACATCACAGTGAAACCATGGATGACCTTTTTATATTCCATGCCCTGTTTGTGTGTATGTCTTTCTGCATAAATAATCTGTATGTATTCTGAAAGGTTTGCCGTACTGTGCCTTACCGAGAATTATGTAATGGTTTATGGCAAGAGTTTCACGGCAATAGTGCCACCACCCCTTCTGCATTTTCCATGTGTGCTGATTTTGAGGTACATTTATATTCACTGCAATTGAATGGAAGAGAAAAGCAGTTGTGCCAAAAATTGCATGAAGTGCCTTTGTACTTTGCAGGAAACAAGATTGCAGTAGTTGGAACAGAATTGCCAAGATTTGCAAGGAAATTGTCCTTGTGACAATTATAACATATGCCCTCCAGAAATCACACTGATCCTCCTGCATTGGGAACAGTCTGCCCTCTCCCTGCTGGTACTATGGACCAAATGCCAGGGCACCCCAGTAACTGGCTTTAACATTAGTTTGTACAAAAAAAAATTCACATGTAACTGAAAACTGTATTTTAATTATTAAATCATGTGTAAACTCCAGACATGAAGCTTTGAACTGGTATTTTCATAAAATGCATCTTGTGTGTTGTGGTCCCATGATGTCATCTACAAACTGCAATAAATACATATGCGAAGTGAATTTTCAGGGTGCATAAATAAGTCCTTGTTTACCAAGAGATCACTAGTACAGATGGTCAATGAAATGAACATTCCAGCTTGCATGCAGATATAATGCGAATGGTATGCAATTTCCCATCAAGTCAATTAATTTTGGACATGTCTGATCTGCTCCTGATTGACAACTTTATTCACTGCCCAGCAACCAATGACACCAACCACAAACGCACTAATGCAATATGTAGCTACTGAGTGGTGTTTGGTCAACAGTTGAAGAGGGCCTGTGTCATGTAAAGATTGTTGGCTTGAGGCCTGGATTAACAGCCTCTCCAGGGTATAAATGTAAACCACTTAAATGGTCATTGTAATCTACATAAATATGAATTAGAAGTATGCTTTTGCTGGTTTTTTACAGTTACTGTTTTGTAGTTTTCTCATGCACCACTTGGTGGCACTGTTCACCTAAGAACTGCGTGAACCAAGTCACATTAAGCATCTGGAATACTTTGGACTGGGTTGTTATGGTTGAGGCTTATTTGTAAGCTATATAGGGTCTGATCTATAAAGATGTGCACTTTTTATTATAGAAAGTTCACATTGAATTTTTGCTTTAATTTCAATCCAGATTAAACCTTTGAGCTACATATTTATTATGCATTTGTGCTGGGGGAATTAGTGTATGAAATTCTAAGCTTACAATTGTTCACACAAATCAGTGTTTCTCAAACCTGTCCTTGTGACTCCCCAAAGGTGCATGTTTTGCAGGCAGCCTCACCTATGCACAGGTGGGGTAATTACATGGAATCCACCTAGCTGAGACACTAATTACCCCACCTGTGCATAGGTAAGGTCGCCTGCAAAACATGCACCGTTGGGGAGTCATGAGGACAGGTTTGGAAAATACTAACACATACCATTGCTTCGGTACTTAACAGTGTTTTTTTCAGGCTGGGTTTTTCTTTAATAACTTCCCTATGAATAATTAAACAACTTTGGGTTACACCTGTACTGATGCTAGGTTTGTGCCTACTAGTAAGGCTGTTAGCATTTGATGTGGGGTTTGAGCCCTTTGACAAGGGTTTGAATCTAAAAAAAACAGTAAGGATTCTTCGGGCAAGGTTCCCAAATGATCCTGGTTGCCTGTGGAGCTTGCATTAAGTGGCTGCAGCTGTAGCGCTTTGTGTCCGCCAGTCTACATGTCTTTAGGGAGGACACCTGTTTGTTGCTCTCTGTACTGCACTGCATGATGTGAGAACCACACAGCACATATTTATGCCTAGAAGCCCTGTTGTTTTTCTCCATTTTACAAACCTAGTCATATTCCTATCAAGCAATTCTATGCAGTTGCTGAAAACCTTGCCCCATAAACTTGGGGCCTGATGCCAAACAATTCAATTTTATCAGATAAAGCTACTAAATTCATAAACAAAGAGTCAGTTGCTCACAATAGATCATATGGTCTACCATAAATAGCTAGTTTATTGATACACTTAGCAGATTTGACTGATTGGATCTGATCTTATCTAAAATAAAATTGTTCCACTGTTGAAGACATAAGATCATTTCCAATTTACTTAATCAATTGAAATAAAGAATTGTTCATAACATTTTACCATTGATTGGTACCTTTAATGTGCATACACACCCAATTATGACTGGCCAATAATTGGCCAATTTTACCATTTCCATGTAGTATGAGGGCAACACATTTTGAATACTATGAACAAGTTGTTTAGGTAAACTCTCATACTACATGGGCATGGGAGTAGTACAGGTGGATGTTTGTGCCAAGTTTTAGGGTGTGTACACACATCCAATTTTGATTGGCCAAATACTCCAATTTTACCACTTCCATGGTATGAAAATTTACCTTCACAATCTGTTTATAGTATTTAAAATCTGTTGGCTCTCATACTACATAGAATACTATGGACAATGTGTAGGTAAGTTCTCCTTGCCTATCATTGGCCAATCAAAATTGGAGATATATATATATATATATATAACTAGACTCTCTCTCGCTCTCCTGCATAGCCTATAACCTGCTTCAGTGTCAAGTCTGTTTTCTTCATCATTACAGTCATAACCATGAACAGCACATAATCACATGACAGGCAGGAATATTGGGATTAAAGGAAGCACATGATTATGTGTCAGCAGGTGGCTGCAAACCGCAATAAAAAAAAGGAGTGGATCTGGCATATGGGTACTTTTCCGTTAGCCGGGCGCATCCGATAGGTGGCGCTGATTACATTAATAGTCATGTAACAAAAGCGTAATGTAACCGATTCTATTGTGGTTTTTACTGGCCGTCTCGCTGTGGCCAAATGTATTATCAAACGTGAGTTAATTGAATTCAATTAAGCCAGCGGCAATGTAACAGATGAAGCCGCCGGCTTTGGCTCTGCCTCCTCTCCTCCCCCTCCCTCTCTCCTATAGAACACTGGCAGCCGAGGGACACTCGTGTCACCGAGAGTCGTTCGTGGCAAGAAAACAAGCAGAGCGGGGAGGCTGCAGACATTGCTTCTGCCAGCGCCCGCTCTGCAAGAACGAACGGCGACGAATGACTGTGGGGACACACGTATGTCCCTGCCAGTATTGTATAGGAGAGAGGCAAGGGGGAGGAGAGTGAGAGCCGAAGCCGGCAGCTTCATCTGTTACATTGCCGCCGGCTTAGTTGAATTAAATTAACTCACTTTTGATAATACATTTGGCCGCAGTGAGACAGCTAGTAAGAAACACAATACAATCGGTTACATTGCACTTTTGTTATGTGCCTATTAATGTAATTAGCGCCACCTATCGGATGCGCCCGGCTAACAGAAAAGTACCAGCATTTGTATATGCAGTAGGCTCTGATTCACTGCACTACCCTGCACATGGGGGGGGGGGGGGGGGGGCAGAGTGCACATTGGGTATTGTGGGAACACTAGAAGGGGGCCTGAGTTTTTGGTAAACCCCAACAGCTGCAAGGGTTTTCATTTTGTTTTTTAAAAACATGATTTATAAAAAAAAAAAATACAATTTCTTTTAAGAAAACATAAAGTGCATTAGGCAATTGAACAAGTAAATTATACACCTGTTAGCCAGGAAATGGACATTTTTCTCAAACATTGCCTGTTGCCAAAACTGCCATGGAGGTTTTTGCCTGATGCTTCACCAAAGAAGTCCCGAGTTCTGTTGCCATGCCCACCTGTGTTATCATGACCTACCCCCAGCTCGGTGGCCGTCTATCAATATTTTTTGATGGTTTTTTTTTTATGGAAAAGTCATTTCTTTACAGATATTTTCCCCCAAGAGTCAGTTCTAATACTACATGGAGTAAAATCGGCCAATCAAACTTGGATATGTGTACATACCCATAGTTATCCCCACCTCATCCTGGGCATTGAACGTGGGGAAATAAACCCCTTGCCCTTCACAAAGGTGTAAAGCAAGAGGGTGGAAGAAGAGATTTCTGCTCTCCTCTAGCAGAGCACCCCCTTCCCCCAGGTCCCCACCATTGTGTCAAAAATCATGTGTGCTGGTATTGTTCAGGGGCAGTGTACCACTCTGGTTGGTTCAGTTGTCCTGCACTACCTACCTACTTTGGCGGACGAGATGTTTTTTTAAGCAAGGAAGAGGTTTTTCTTATTTTTAGCAAAATGTAAAAATAAATCAATGATGTCACTGGTGTAAAAAAAGGCAGCAATTTAGCTGTTCTGCCTTGTGCCTGAGTTCCGCAATGTACAGTATGTTGTCACGTGGGTAAAGCTGGGGAGGATCTTGACACTCATTTTTATGTTAACACCTCACACATCTGAGAGCACTGTTTTAAATTGGTATCGGTAATGCATCTATGACATTGCAGAAATAGAGCATGGTATTGTGCAGCAGGTAAACCTATCATCTACTGCAGCTACTTCCTAGCACTCTTCTCACTATGGGCTGGTGCACACCAAAACCCGCTAGCAGATCCGCAAAATGCTAGCAGATTTTTAAACGCTTTTTTTTATTTTTCTATGGCGTTTTGCTAGCGTTTTGCGGATTGCTGCTGCGGTTTTCAGTATAGTAGATTTCATATATTGTTACAGTAAAGCTGTTACTGAACAGCTTCTGTAACAAAAACGCCTGCAAAACCGCTCTGAAGTGCCGTTTTTCAGAGCGGTTTGCGTTTTTCCTATACTTAACATTGAGGCAGAAACGCACCCGCAATCCAAAAAATGCCTCACCCAGGCATTTTTCGTTTCTGCAAAACGCCCCCCGCTCTGGTGTGCACCACCCCATTGAGATACATTGACCAAGCAGATCCGCAGCCGCAAGCGGATCTGAAAACGCCCAAAAAGCCGCTCGGTGTGCACCAGCCCTAAGGGCTGGTGCACACCAAAACCCGCTAGCAGATCCGCAAAATGCTAGCAGATTTTTAAACGCTTTTTTTTATTTTTATGAGGCGTTTTGCTAGCGTTTTGCGGATTGCTGCTGCGGTTTTCAGTATAGTAGATTTCATATATTGTTACAGTAAAGCTGTTACTGAACAGCTTCTGTAACAAAAACGCCTGCAAAACCGCTCTGAAGTGCCGTTTTTCAGAGCGGTTTGCGTTTTTCCTATACTTAACATTGAGGCAGAAACGCATCCGAAATCCAAAAAATGCCTCACCCAGGCATTTTTCGTTTCCGCAAAACGCCTGCCGCTCTGGTGTGCACCACCCCATTGAGATACATTGACCAAGCAGATCCGCAGCCGCAAGCGGATCTGAAAACGCCCAAAAAGCCGCCCGGTGTGCACCAGCCCTAAATGAGTATGTGCAGATGTGTGCAGTGTTGGACATACAACTTTTGCATTAATGGACATGCCACGTCTACATTCTGACCATGAGTCTTAAGATTGTAAATGCATAATGTGTTTTAAAGCATTATGTGTTTTAATGCATAATGTGTTTGAATGCAATGTGCTTACCTGTATGTAAACCTTTATGTTCTGGATACTGCGCACCACACACCATGTGACTGTTAATATATTTGTGGTGAACAAGTAAAACATGTGGTTATAATGCTCTCAGCTTGCGGGGAATGCACTACATTATAAAAGCTCTGCTACATAATTGTTTACATTAAACTGATCAAAAGACCCAGTATTATTAGCCAAGTCACCATCTCCTACATGCCAGGAGTTTTCATTTCCAGGCTTTCTAGAATTTCGCTCGAGTAACACATGGTGCACTGCTTGTTGAGACTTTTTAGGTCTCATCAGTAGCGTAAGTAAGGAGTTTGGGGCCCCAGTGCGAGTTTTACATGGGGCCCCACCACTCTTTTGATATAGAGCCCCAAAACCTAGCAAGGACAGCTGCAGTGTCAGAGAGAGGCGTATTTAGAGTAAGAAATCCGGTTTTTTTTTAAGGCTTTTAATATAATGCAATTGCATTGCAGCCTATATATTAAAAGAGCTATAAATTACTTGGGTGGTGCCGACTCTTCCTTGAAGGTACCTGTGCGTGTTCCTGGGGACACAGGAATAGGAGTCTGGGCACGCCGACTACTCCGGAGGGTGCTCCTTCAATCCATTGTGTATGTGGAAAAACTCACTTCAGGTTTCATACATGCCTATGTAGAGGGAAGGCTCTAGATACCATAGTGCCTTCCTGATCCAGATCCATTGTGTTGTTGTTCCTGCGTCATCCCTTGTTGAAGCTAATTTTTCAAACTAATATTTATGTTTACCTTTTAAAGGGGAACTGAAGAGAGCGGTATATGGAGGCTGTCATGTTTATTTCCTTTTAGACCATACCAGTTGCCTGGCAGCCCTGCTGATCCTCTGCCTCTAATACTATTAGCCATAGCCCCTGAACAAGCATGCAGCAGATCAGGTGTTTCAGTGGTTCAGACTTATAAGTCTGATCTGACAAGACTAGCTGCATGCTTGTTTCTGGTTTTAATCAGATACTACTGCAGAGAAATAGACCAGCAGGGCTGCCAGGCAACTGGTATTGATTAAAAGGAAATAAACATGACAGCCTCCATAGACCTCTCTCTTCAGTTCCCCTTTAAGTATACAGTAAATGGCTGCTCTCTGCAACTGAGACTATATAACCAAACCATCAACAGTATGGACAACAGGTGAGTCTAGTTTGGGGCTTAAAGAGACTCCGTAACAAAAATTGCATCCTGTTTTTTATCATCCTACAAGTTCCAAAAGCTATTCTAATGTGTTCTGGCTTACTACAGCACTTTCTACTATAACAGTCTCTGTAATAAATCAATGTATCTTTCCCCTGTCAGACTTGTCGGCCTGTGTCTGGAAGGCTGCCAAGTTCTTCAGTGTTGTGGTTCTGTGATGAATCTCCCCCCTCCAGGCCTCTCTCTGCACACTGCCTGTGTGTTATTTAGATTATGGCAGATTCTCTCTTATCTTTTACAAGCTGGATAAATCATCCTCTGAGCTGGCTGGGCTTTCACATACTGAGGATTACAGACAAGGGCAAAGCTGTTTGCAGGAAGAAAAGAGCAGCCTGAAACTTCAGTGCATGAGAGCAGAAGGGGGGAAAGAAACACACAATGATCTCTTGAGATACAAAAGGAAAGCTGTATACAGCCTGCTTGTGTATGGATGTATTTTCTATGTGTGGACATACTGTACATCAACCTACTTCCTGTTTTGGTGGCCATTTTGTTTGTTTATAAACAAACTTAAAAACTGTTTTTAACCACTTTTAATGCGGCGAGGAGCGGCGAAATTGTGACAGAGGGTAATAGGAGATGTCCCCTAACGCACTGGTATGTTTACTTTTGTGCGATTTTAACAATACAGATTCTCTAGATGGGGGGGGGGGGGGGGTATTTTATTTCTCTAGGGCTTCTTTTAGCCCCCCCCCCCTTAGAGGTTCTGTCTACTCTTTTGTACTGTCCCCTCTGAATGATACACCCTTGCAGACTAATGCGCATGCATGGCCCAGCACATGTGTGGAGCACAACAGAGGAGGCACATGACCAAGGCTGTATATGTGCAGTAGCCTGTGTCTGGTCCGTTCAGAAAGCTTTCAGAGGGGCACAGCAACACAACAGTGTGTGTGGGGGGGGGTGTCAGAGAGACCTGTAGGGCTACGGTGGGCTAATAGAAGCCCCAAGTAATAAGGAAAATAGAATTGTTCCCCTTGTCTCAGGTATACTTTAAGTCTGTTCTGTGACATCCCCTTTACACTTGTCTCTTCCTTTGCTTTGGGACTCGTGTGGGTTGATATATCAAGAAAGGGGCAAAGAATACTGGAATAAAAGTGAGTCAGATTACAGCTTTTAAAGTGAAACAAGGATTCTTCTGACTGGTTGCTCTGGGAAATTTAGCTGTTCTGCCCTTTGCCTCAGGCTTGCTCTAAGCAACTAATCCACTTTTGCTCCAGTTTTTCTGTGTAAATTCATATATACAGTATGTCAATGGTGAAGTGTTTTCAACCCTAGTTAGTTATTTTTGTCATCTAGTAGTCTATAAAACATAGAGATTTCTATATGCAGTATCTATAAAACTATAAATCAATGCTAATGTTTCTCCACCAGAGGGAACCAGAAAATGATTAAGAAAAAAAAATTTGTAGAAATGTCTCGATATAGAAAAAAATTCTTACCTTTTTATGTTTTAGATATTAAAAGTATTTTATTTTGGCATCACATTTATTGATCTTAGGTTTGATACATTGCGGTTAGCTTGTTTATTGCATTCTTTTAAGAGAACAGAAATCAGTAGACAGAAATGTAGGTGATAAAACGATTCTTTATTTTAAAGTTAGATTAGAGAGGAACTCCAGACGTGACACAAATTCACATATGAGGAGTAAAAGTACCCAGGAAGATGTTTTTGAAACGGCTGGCTGTCCCGAGCCTCCCCATAACCTTCCTCTGCATGGTGGCAGCCTCCGCTAGCTGCTCATGGTTTTTGCGTGCTGGTGATCGTAGCTCACAACGTACCCTTATCTCTGCCAGCACAACCACCCAGAAATGAACCCTAAGGCAGAGAGCACACTTATCAGATTTGTGCGCGCACTGCTGCATTGTCCATTGATTTGAATGGCCTGCTCCAAAATCGAACGTTGTTCCACGCTCATATTTTTTGCAGCGATTTAAAATTCAGTAACTTTATGCTTTTTCCCGCACAATGGCCTCAATTCACTAAGCAGTTTAAAATAGTCTACTGATGGTTTTTAGTCTACTGATGGTTTGGTCAGTTGCATCAAAGGGGAATTCACTATTACCAAATGTTTTAGACCTGGTCTAAACCATTTGGTAATTAGGTGGGCAAGCTGGGAAAATGATAAAAAGATGCAATTCAAAAACAAGTAGCTATGACTGGCATCCTTCTCCTTTGATGAGCTCTCTCTTTTCTGGTGATCTAAACGGGCCATTTTTGAACCAGTGATTCCACATTGTGGTCTAGCATTGTGCTGTGGTGGATGAGCATTTAGATGTTATGCAAAGTATCTAATTGTTATGTATAGATTCATAGCCTATTAAATCTCAGTTTATTGAAAACCTAGGCGCAAGAGATTCTGTTATTATTTGTTTCTGTTCTTTGTATGGGCATATGAACACCAGTCCATATTCTCTATGCAGCCTTAATATATAATCTTTGTTGTGGTACCAGCGCTGCGATCATCATTTGATTTTAAACTCCTTTATATTTAATGCAAAAGGTTCCGTCTTCACATCGAAAATACCTCACAGAATCACTTTACCAACAGAAGTCAGCTGGTCTAATCTCTGTCGGAAAAAGTGGGTGTGGTTACTCCTTGTTTGCCTTTGTGAATTGTGTAATTACTGAATGTTATGCTGGGAATACACGGCTCGATTTGCCGCTCGATCGATTCCCTGCTTGATTCCGCAGGCGATTCTCTTATCTTCCGCTTGTTTTTCTTATCTTTTTCCATTGTGCTCAATGCAAAATGGAGCTGCGAAACGATCTGAACGGAGATCGGAAATGTTGGAAATGATCTATCGAGCCATCTAAATGGCTCAAAACGAACCATGTGTTCCCAGCATTAGAGCAGGTCTAAAACATTACACCAAACCATCAGTAGACTAAAAATCTGTAGACTAGTCTAAACTGCTTAGTGAATTGAGGCCATAATGTGTGCATTCCTGATTACAAGGTATTTTGCCACAGCCAAATGTGGAAAATCAAATACGGAAATTGCAATGGCAGAGCGCAATTACATCACTTCCACATTGAAGAAGAAAAAGAACTTGGAGCTCTGTGGGACATTTTCAGCAGTAAATCAACGACACAGGGAGACACGATGCAGGCACAAAAGGAGACTGGAGGAAAAGTGGAAGCACAGGGGAACAGAAGGAGACATTGGGGAGGCAGTGTTCCAACTTACTTACATACAAATTCAACTTGAACAAGCCTACAGTACCTATCTTGTTTGTTACTGAGGACTCCATGAATTTCCATTTTTTTTTCTCTTCTTTTCAGCCATGGGGGGCTACAGGCTGCTGCAGCGTTAGTTTAGACAGAGAGGCTGGCCAGTACATAACTCTCATTACCTCTGAGCATTGTGGGAACCCTGAAACTTTATACATATCCCAAAATGAAACAATTATCGAGGAAACATGAATTTGTATCTCTTTAGAAGTAATGAAAACAAGACAAGCATCTGGATTTTATTTGTGCTGGCTTGTATTACAACTGTTGTTTAGATTGGCAACATTTTTTTTTTAGTTGTCTTCTCATTAAATTCACTTCCTGTTCTCTACTTCTGACTATGCACTTTCCTCTAGTTTACACTTACAGATTTTGAATACCTATACGTTACTGCTGCGAGCGTATTCTGATAATATGATCAGGTAGACATGTTCTGAAATATAATTTAAGTTAATAGTCAATACTCCTGCAAAATGACATGTGGGCCCTTATTCAATTAACGTTTCTCCTTCGTTTTCACCCAGGAGATAATTTTTCATCTTGTCTAAAAAAAAAAAAAAAAATGCTTTTCAGCACCTAGCAATTGAAAAAAATATATAAAAAAGTAAAAATCAAAAAGTAATCTCAAATTTATTATGAGCATTTTCTTACTTGCTTTTTATAGACAAGGTGTGAAAACATTTCTAGTGAGAGGACTAGGGAGAAAAGGTAATTAAATGGGATTTTCCGCAATGCTTACATTTGCAATATGTACAGTAGAAGTGCAGTCGCAGCAGAGGGCGTTGCTTAGGGTTAGGCATCGTAGGGGGGTGGTTATATTTGGCATCAGTAGAAGGAGGGCTCAGTGTGAAAATAAGGCAGAGGGAAAGTAGCACACTATGCAATAATGAGAAGTTCTGGACTGAAAAGTAACCAGTAATATAATCCAGAAGATCCGCACACTTAGTCAAATAACAAGCAGTGTTTATTCACACAATATGCCAGATGTCCATTGCAGTCACCAAGGGCCGTTTTGGAGCCTCGGCAGGTCCCCTTTGTCAAGCTATTCAACCAGAGAGGCAACACAGACAACGTTCATGTCAAGCTTATAAGCAGTGTAACACATAATTACACTCCAAAAATGCAAAAATTGCTGCCAATCAATCAAGCGACATAAAAGGAAAATTTAGGCCCCCCAAATTCATTAGGTTTGTCCAAACTGTAAACAGATATTCTTGCTCCACTGGTTTTTACTTTAGCTGAACTGTGGTCTTAATAAAACCGAAACCAAAATAATCCACACCACTTTCTGCTGGTCACTAGCTTCAGTTTGAGTAAAACAAACCGCTAAATCATCCTGAGTTAGCTGGTAAAAAAGCAATCATTTAACCTGTCCTATAGGCTGCAATGGACAAAAGCCCTACCCCTTCCCTACTGTGTGCTGCCTAACGGTGCCCATTACCGGTACCATTTTTTCACCAAATGCGATCTTTCAATGCGATTTCGCAGATTTTAATGATTAAATTGTATATAAAATTTGCAGTTTATGAAGACAATCGATAAGGAACGATTGCTAAATAGGATAAAATCGATCAGAAAGTTAGATTTTATGATCGAATTTAAAGAAAAAATCGTTCAGTAAATGTAAACAATCGACAATTGCCTTCCGTTTAGTTACTATCATTTAAATTGTGCCGAAAGATCGCATTTGGTGAAATAATTGTACTGTTACTGGGCACCTTTATACATATCAAAGCATCCTTCTCCTAAGGCCAATACAGTATGAGGATAATTGTAGTCACATGACTAATGTTTCATCTTAGATACCAGCACTTACCTCTCCTCTGCTATACTGAGTATGTGTTTGGCAGTACCATGTGTGCAAAGATCATTCAATAAAGGGTTGTTGTGCATTTCCTACTTACTGCTAACATTTTACTGACACTGGTGTCTGTTATTATTGTGCCATCTGCCACACAAGCCCGATAGCAGTCAGAGCAGATGCCACTGTCTTCACATTGTCAGGAACATCTGCAGCACTGAACAAACTGCTGCATAAGCACCTTAACATGCCATAACATGTCTCACTATTGAACACAGACTTCAAGAAATCTAGGCCCCAATGCACAAAACTTTTGTCTCATCTGTGCCCCAAATCTTAGAAAACATTTGCACCTGGGGTACGGAGAAGAAATTCAGTGTATATGTTGTTACCACTGTCAGTAGCACGTAAGATTCTGTGCATTTATATAGCCTTTGTTATTTATTATTTTTTAGGGGTGAGGCGGTGCTAGGCTAATTGCAGCTAAATTTGGGGGAAAAGGAGTACAGCTCGCAAAGTGTTAGGTAATTATACAACATTTCCCCCTCCCAAAAAAACAACAACACACATCATAAAGCAGTTCTCCCCCCCCCCCCAAAAAAAAACAATGTACACATAAGAAAGCGGTATCTCCCCCATGATGTGTTGAAATAAGAGATTCATATCATAGATGTGCAGACAATAAATCTGCACAAACTGCATGATGCTCTCATGTCAATATGGACCAAAATCTGAGGAATTCCATGAAGGAAATTCTGAAGGCAAAACATGGGTCAACCTCAGTACTAGCAAGTTGCACCTAACATAATGGCCAGCATTGTATGTCAATTTTCCTTTCATTGTGTTTCTTTTGGTTCATGTTATTAGCATATCATTTAGTAATCATGAGCCCCTTAAAGTGGACCCAAATTAAAAATACAAGATTTCAGAAATAAAATCTATTTTCTAAATTATAATAATAAATAACAGCCTTTTTTCAGCTGCATGACGACAAATATAAAATATTTTACATTTATTGGATGAACCCCTCCCTTCCTTTCAAATTGCCTGGATTTTTCCGGCAAAATGCTGGAGTAGGTGGTGTCCGGCAATGGAGGAATTGCTAATGGCTGCCCCCAGTATAACCCTAGCTATGAAAAGAGAAGGGTGAAAAGCATGCACTGAAATGCTCATAGGTTTGAAGGAGTGTTTATTTATCTTTGTATGTGTCAGAGTGGTGCAACTAAATATTTTTAAATTAAAAAAATGTTTGGTTTGGGTCCGCTTTAAATGCCAAATGATGCACCAATAACCCCAAAGTATCAAATGTAGCTACTATGACCATCAAATAATAAATGCAGCAATCATTACCTCCAACACATGAAATGCAGACAAGTTATTTCCCATACATGAAATGCAGAAAACGTTACCTCTAATGCTGGGGATGCACGGTACGTTTCTGTACCGTATATCGACCAGCTGATCCGGCCAGCTGATAATATTCAGCTGGCCTGATCATGCCGCTCGACCCGCACCCGCTCGATTCCTGCCGGTGGACAATGGCAGGGAATCGAGCGGCTGATAAGGACCGCCGGCGGGGACGAGCAGCAATCGATCCGTGCGCACGAACGAGCGGGGACGCGGCTGGGGTCGATCCGGCGGCTAATCGAGCCACCGGTCGACCCGTCTATGCCAGGCATTTCGCATAAAAATGCAGACAAAGTTATCTCCCACAAATTAAATGCAGTAAATGTTACCCTGACCATGCAATGCAGCAAACTCAGACACAAGAAATGCATTAAACATTACCCCACATAAGAATTGCAGCAACCGTGATGTCACATATAAAAGTGCAGTTAACATTACCTCACATATGAAATGCAGCAAACATTACCACACATAAGAAATGCAGAAAACGTTCCCCCAGATATAAATTTGAGCAAACCTTACCCCAAATGGGAAATGTAGCAAATGTTACTCCACATATGCAATGCAGCCAATGTTACCCCACATATGAAATTCTACAAACATTACCCAACATAGGTAGCCAAAAGTGTCCCCCAGTGTAGGTAGTTCCCTCCATAGGTAGTTAAAGCTGTTCTTCTCCCCAGTACTCCCTTTTCTAGTTACTTAGTCTCACATCTGCAGATCACGGGTGACCGATGGACCCTGCTGACTACACCCCTGCCTGAGGTCCTGGAGAGGTGAGTTCTGTATCCACTGTGCACTTTGCGCATTGGGCCACCCGTTCCTCCAGGAGATAGCAGGAAAAGGCGGAACATAATTTAAATTTTCTAGAGACATTTGGAAAGCAACCACCCACAGAGATAAGTGGCATTGACACTCTCTGCAGCACCTCTTTATAGACAAAAAGACTAATGCTTAGCTGAGCAGGGTAATCCTTCTTCAAGTAATCTAGTCTCAGTTTCTTAACAGGCTGTGCTGGCATAATCAGCCAGCCACTGAGGCCCATGGGTAGCTGTGGTGAAGCTCACTGTTCTGATAACACAATTGTAAACCTTACTTTTGTTTTTCATTTTTTAAAGCATCTCATAGAAACACTCAGCATTGTCTCTGTTTTGCACAGGTGTGATTGACAGTCAGCATGTTGCTGTGTCTGCTATGTGACCGAGGACAATAAATGTTGGCTGTCTTGTGTATACAGGCAGTGGCAGGTGGGCTGTGATCTGTGTATATAGACAGCAAATATAAATACTACTGATAAGAAAAGGAAATATGATACGGGCGTGCAGACCACAGCTCATGCTATCTCCCTGTATGTATGCTTGTCTCTGTCACTCCTATTTACCTAATTTCATTGTGAAAAATTGATAGGTCGCTCTGGCAATTAAGTTAGCTTTAATCCTCAGGGCACACAGGTGTTTATCCCACACAGCTCCTGTCTGATTCAGCAAAGTGAAAGTTAAATACAGACAAAATCTCTGGTGCAGTTAATTAAATTTCTTTATTAATTTAGATAAGCAGAGAACATAAGATACGTGTCGCTGAGTCTATTCACAGAGACAAAATAACACAGAGAACGATAGTGTTGGTAAACAGGGCTGGTCCTAGACTTTTTCCTGGCTGAGGCAAACTTGTGAGGATGCGCTACCCCTCCTCCCCCACCCCCACCCTTTCCGATTTTGGATGATCGCACAGCATCCGACAATTTACTCTGATTCATTTAATTCAAATAAAACACTGCTGCTCTCCTGCCCCCCCCCCCCCTCCTCACTCACTGTCAGATTCCTCACACAGCACAACAAGCTGCTTTTCCCCAAAGATGACCTCTTTACCTCGCTCACAGTACAAGAACGCTGCCCCTGTAATCTCTGTGCCTGAAGCAAGTGTTTCAGCACTGTTGGTAAACCTATATCAAAACTGATCACATGCAGAAAATAAAGCTACACAGCACAGATGGTCATCATCCGACCAGGGCTGTGTTAATAAAAAAAGCCACAAAGGCTTAGATCTAGACTAGGGCGGATAATATGGAAGGGGATTGCTGCATATGGAAGAGACAGCTGCAAATGGAAAAAAGAAGGTTTCTAATAGGGAGAAAAACATGGAAGAAGGGAGTTGCTGCCCAAATAACATGTACAGAACAGCAAGGGGCTGCTGAACATGGAAATGTTACACATAGAAGAGTGGGGAGGGGGAATGGGAGACTGCAAAAGAGGAAGAAGACCTGCTGCTCAAGGAACATGTTTAAGACAGCAAGGGGATGGTGTCCAGGGAAATGTTACCCATGAAAGAGGGGGCTGCATATGCAGGGGCGTAGCAATAGGGTGTGCTGAGGTAGCGACCGCATCGGGGCCCTTGGGCCAGAGGGGCCCTGAAGGGCCCTCCCTCAACTACAGTATTAGCTTTCTGTTGGTCCTGTGCTCATAATAATCACTTCTATAGATACTATGAATAGTGGTAATCATTAACACACTGTTCCCTATCTCCTTCTTGCACCTCTGACATTGTAGTTGCCATTGGCAGGTTTTGGTGTGCCGTATCAATTGTTATGTATAGAGTGCTTGGGGGGCCCCATTGTAAAACTTGCATCAGGGCCCACAGCTCCTTAGCTACGCCACTGTGCATATGGTATGGGAGACTGCAAATGGGGACCAACACAAGGAAGAGGAGAGCTGCTGCTCAAGAGAACTGTACATGGAAGAGAGGGGCTGCTATGTTGAGATGATACACATGGAAGAGAGGAGATGCTGTACATGGATGATACACACGGAAGAGCGTGCTGCACATATAAGAGAAGCAATAAAAAAGTTATTTTGTTGCTATATATTGGGAAAGAGAGATTTCATCTAATATTTAACCAGCTACACTGGTTTAGAATTAGGGATCTGCATTTCAAAAATAACTGGACAGTTACCCAAGAACCCGTTAAGTCATGGCTGTAACAAGTGGGTAGCTTTATTTTATGGTTACTAACATTACAAAACATGGCTTTACAGTGCATATATAATGAAGCAGAATTATGATAACTCAACTAAGAATTAGATCTTCTCCAGATAATAACACTGGTGGAGGCGCCTGGTAAAAAGGTTCTGATGAACAACCAGTTGGGTAATGATATTTTAGGTCCACTTTAAGCACTAAAAGGTCCAATGCGTTTCATGGGTGCTTGCCCGCTTCTTCAGGTCAACACAGTACCTGTATTGTGAGTCCCATAACCGAGAAATGGGTTTATAATGATTTAGTCCCCTAAAAAAACTCAGAGGAGAAGCGACCAATCAGTACCTGCACCACAGACTTGGAAAACCGAGCATGGATGGTTATCTTCTGCAGGCTCTGACGGTGGTTGCAAGTTATTGCAACCCATACCTGTATTTCTTACATTACACCACCCAACAACCTACAATACTGCACCATTGGGCTCCTGGTCTTTCTCATGCTCTAGATTCTCAAAGGTCACTGCTAACCACCAAGAACAACCCCCTTAGTCTTTTCCAGAGGGACGCTGAAAAGGGCATTTTTCAGGCAGTTCAGACTCAAGTCTGCTGGCCACTACAGCGCCTTTTTGCTTACGTTTCTTGCACCCAAATGGCACCACGAGTTGCCCTAAACATGTTAGTGGTGCAGTGTCTAGGAGGCAGAAAACCGGATTTGTGCTACATACATGTTCAGATGACACTCAATGCAGCAGGTGTCTCTCCACCGCCTACAACAAACGATAGCAAACACACATCTGGTGCACAGGAGTGGCTGCCAGGGTGTGATTTCACCACCTTCAGCAGGAAAAAAAGACCTAAGTAGGGAAAGGGCAAACTCTCTTTTTGTGAAAAACGTAACACGATTATAAGAATCTGGTATGAAAGAAAAATAACTAGTCAAAACAACAGACACAAAGCATCACACATATATTAATAAGTAAACAAATTTAAAATTTGTGGAGGCCTGGGGAAGGTGGATGAGCAACTTTCAAACTGCTGTGGATTAGCTAAGCGGCAAGGCCCAGACTTCATACATTTTCCAGTGGCAAAACTACAGGGTAGCAGCCCTAGAGATCACACCCCCTAGGGCTGCCCAATGGGAAAGAGGGGTTGGACTTATTCCTTCCTCCACCAGGGCCCCTCCTGTGCTTTACTGGCTGTGTCAGACCCACAGATCTGCATGGTGGCAGTGACAGCTACAGCCGCTAGATGTCACTATCCTCTCTGGTCTCTGCCCTCTCGGTATTCTGCACGTCGCATTTGACATGCAGAGAAACTCAGACCGAGAGGAAGGCAGAGAGGATAGTGACACCTAGTGGATGCACTGGGAGAACCAGAGAGACCAGACGGTGGAAGAGGTAAGCTCAGGCTGTCACTGCCACCAAGCTGATCTGTGGTTCAGACACAGGAGGAGGGGAAAGGAAGAAGTCTGTGTCCCTCCGCCTCGTCAGGTACTGGTGGATATAAATGTAGAAAATGGGGCCCCCTAAAAGTTATGCAGGGGGTCCCGTGATACACAGTTGAACCCCCGCAATTTTCATTGTCATCCCATGCGTAAACATTTTTACATGGAGGATACAAGATTGCTTCCACATAACAGCCCCCTGCAGAAATATGCTTCTCTTTGAGTGACGCAAGGTATGATTGTTCTAACAGATGTTTCACCTCAACAAACCCTGATAATAAGTCAGCCTCATGAAGCTAGCATCTGTTCTTCAGTCATGTTTGAATTATGTTAACTTATAAGTTTAAAATATCTTTGCTGCCATATGTCTACTGTACAATCATTTCTGAATTTGTACCCTGTTTTTTCCTCAACCGTGCAATCAAGTTTTCCTTTTGACTATAACAGTACTTGTTGTAATAATAATTGATTAGGTTAATACCTGAAAATGTATTAGCACTTCTCTTTACTTGTATCAAGAACACTTTTCTTTCTAATATACTATCTAACCTGCTACAGCAGAATCTCTTTAGAGTAAATTTTAAAGGGAACCCGAGGTAAATAATTACTCTTCCTGAAGTGTTCGCGTCCCAGGTGATGCTCTGCTCCCACCTCAGCAATGCAGTCAGGGCCATGTTTACAAAGACTGCTGAAAACCTCTGCAGTGTTGCCTCCAATTAGGCAGCAGTTGCCAAGCTAAGGGCGGGCCATTGCAATACAGATGAGGGTGGCCAGAGCATTGGCGGCGATTTTGAAATAAAATTGCCAATGCCCATTCTCCAACGGGGGTGGGCTGATCACCTGCCTGGGGAGATGATGCCAGAACAGGTAAGTATTTAAACCCTCATCCTCCATCCATTAAGCCTGTCCTGGCAGTCATTTTTACTTTAGGTACTCTTTAAAGTGTTAATGCGCATGTAGCAGAACGCAATAGACGTTAAGGTAAGTGCCTGTTTTTAATATTGGGAGGTTGGAGCGGACGGCTCCCCCCGGTGCTGGCCGCGCTTGGGGGGGGGGGGGGGGGGGGGTCGCCTGCGCCACCCAGACTCCCCCTCCGGGGTGCTGCTGTGGTTCCCAGGTGGTGAGAGTGCCTGGGACCCCGCGGTCCCCCGATTGTATGGGGGCATTGGGAAGCCTCCCCGTGGCGCTCCTGGATATTGCTGATGTGGCATGAACTAATTCCCGCAGGGCGACCGCTTTGCGGTATTCGTTTTTTGACCCTGCATAGTTTGGCATGCGAAAGCAAATGCCTATTTGCATGAGCATTGCCTCATGAATAGCCAATTGAGCCAGATTTGCAGAGCCAGACTTGCTAGGGTTAAAACTTGGTGTTAGAGCACGCATAAATTTTCCTCAGGTAAGCACTCTTTAAAGTGTACCCGAGGTGAAACTAAATTGATGAGATAAACAATTGTATTTATCCTCCTACTCCTAAAATTACTTCTTTATATATCCCATGACTATATTTTATATTTAAACATTTACAAAGTAGATTGAATGTTTTATTGTCTCTGCAGAATGGCAGCCTATTAAGTGTTCCAGAGCTAAAACACATGAACTATTGACTTTTTTCTCTCTCTCCCCTGCCCTCAGAAGTTGTATTCTTCCAGCAAAACTTTCATAGCTGTAATTTGCTTATCAGTGAGGTTTATTATATTCCTGACAAGACATAAGCTGTCACTTGCATGCCTGAAAATTAACTCTTTCAGGCAGCAAAATAAAAAAAAGAAAAACATCCTGGTTATTATGGTTTTGCACTGTACATACACGTTTATCTCATCATGTTATGTTGCCTAGGGTGCACTTTAAATTGAAAAATGGTTTTAGGATTTATCTACCAAGCAAGGTTTTTAGGTGACAAGCAAAATCACTAATAGAATAACAGAGTTATTTGATAGAACCATTTTTATAATTATTTTATGCTAAATTTTGCCTTAGGAATATCTCCTTTGTGGTTCCAACAGTAGCAAGACTCTTGGATTTGTAGCAGCTTCCCATTAAAATGTCCTGGTGAAATCGCTCCTTGTGTTCTTCATTTATTGCTCCAAGGCTTTCAGGGTAAAAGTTCAAGGGAGAGTCCAAGAAATGAACTTTAACAGACGTGTTACTTCCTGCACTACATCATACATTGGTGTTACTTACTTTAGCAGGCCACTCACAGAGGCACAAAGCTTTCCTGCTTTATGATTTCCAAGGAAGCTCTTGCAAAAGCTTTTGAAAGCGTGCCAGTCAGTTTGTTCACTGTTATAGTCTCTTATCTGAGGACCTACACACACACATTGGGCATGATTCACAAAGCTTTTTCACCCGTTTTTATCTGTTTTCACCTTATCTATTTCCATTTTTAAGCACCCATAATCAGGAACAACTTACTTAGAGTCAGTAGTGGTGCGCGGATACCCCCAACCACGAATTTGAGTGATCACTAATTCGACACTGCCCACAATTGACTCGTGATCATGATCACGAGTAGAAGGGGATATCCGACTCGAGTGTGGTTTTGAGTCGAATAACCGCATGTAATCACGAATCACGAGTCGGTATTCGTGATTAAAAAACACGCCGACTTTAACGGTTAATAGACAATCCCCCTTACATGCTAGAAACAAATTTGCCAAATATTTTAGGAGGAACAGTGGAAACAAGAGGAAAAACTTTTTTTCAAAAAGACTTTAGAGTTTTTGAGAAAATCGATTTTAATGTTTCAAAGAAAAAAAGTATTTGTTATTAAAAACCCGCAAAACCCCGCTGACTTTAGCGGTTAATAGCAAAACCCCCTTACATGCTAAAAACGCCAAATTTGCCAGATATGTTAAGAAGAACAGTGGGAACCTTATAGTTTTTGAGAAAATCGATTTTAAAGTTTCAAAGGAAAAAAGTATACACTTAAATGGGGTAAATACATTAACTGTAATTTACTGCATTTAAAGGGAACCAGAGACGAAGCACCCTTGTGTATTTTATCATATATATCAGAAAGAACATTAGAGAAAACACCTACCATGCTCTCTGTTTCATCCTCACGGCTAAAAGTGTCTGTTATCAGCTGTGATAAGAATCCCGGACTGAGCCTTCAGTCTGGCTTTGCAGGGAATAATTATAGCTGAGTCATTATAGCAGAGCCACAAGGGGGCAGGTCTGGGCTTGAAAAGACACCAGAGAAGACAGACTCAGCTATAATCTTTCTGTAGCAAAGCTAGACTGAGTGCTCAGTCGGGGATTCTTATCAGAGGTGATAACAGTCAGATTAAACAGAGAACAATGAAACAAAGAGCAGATTAGGTGTTTACTGGCATGTTCCCACTGATTTATAAGGTAAAATACAAGAGGGTGCTTCATCTCTGGTTCTCTTTAAATGTATACTTTTTGCCTTTGAAACCTTAAAATCAATTTTCTCTTGTTCCCAATGTTCTACTTAACACTTCTGGCAAATTTGGTGTTTCTAGCATGTAAGGGGGCTTTGCTATTAACCGTTACAGTAAAGGTTTTAATCACGAATACCGACTAGTGATCATGAGAAACTAGTGATCATGAGTCGGGTAATGAGTGCAATCACAAGTGCGTTCATGATCGAGAGCTGATCACTAATGCTGATTACGACCTCGTGATAGCAAAAAACGACTCGTGATCATGAGTGGAGTGACTATTTTGCTTGTAAATGTGCTGAAAGGTTATTTTTTACTAATGAGGTGATAAGTCATGTATGAGAAGTTTTGTGAATAGAGCCCAATGTCTTATTACTGTTAATACTGGGAAATTTATTTTTTTCAATACCCGATTCCAGCTTTGTGTCAGATATCCAAAGGAAGGGAAGATGAACATTTTCAGAATTAACAAGCAGAATGCCAACCACATTTTTCTTTTCTGCAGAAAGTAAGGTCAATCTAAGGATTGTCGCCACAATTGTGTAAAACCTGGGGCACCCGGAAAACGAAAACTGGGCATGGTCTTGATGGGCTATGAGCAAGACCAAATGTATATGAACCTAACTACCTTGAAAAGTTAGTGGGCTTACGCAGCAAAACTTAGGAGGATGTTGCCTCTTCCTGAACAAAGAAAAAAATATTTTTAAAAAATCCTATTCAAAAAGCCATATGAGATGTAACATTTTACACAACACAACACACATACAACAGTTAGGCAGCATGTCTCCTTGAAACAAATAATTCAGCCGAATTTCCTCTCCAACCAGCAGAGTGTTCCTCAAACAACCCACAAAAACCCCCTGCGCGGGGCAAAGTACAAAAAATCTCTACTGCGCCTGCGAAGTACGTGTCCAGCTATGGGAGCGTGAACGAGGAGAGGCGCAGTTCCCCCAAACTGCACAAAGAGAAAGTGAGCCACAGCGTGGGACCGGAGCAGCAGTGACTGGCTACGAACTGCAGGGGGCTGGCAGAAGCCCCAGGTAAGTGAAACTTTTTTTCTAGGCAGTTTACAGTTTTGCTTTAAGTGCCCGTTTCCACTATGGCGAATTTGCATGCAATAGCCGCACGCAATTTTTCATATGCAATGTACTTCAATGGGCCTGTTTCCATTACAGGCAAAATTTGCTTCCCCCCGCAGGCAAAAAAAGGCACGCATACATGATTACACGTAGGTCAATAGTGATGAATGACGACGGGAACATGAAAAAAAATTTGCTTACGCATGCGAAGTCGCATGAAAAAAACGTCCACGAATGCATGCTAATTCGCATACGCATAGCACTGGCTTTTTTTTATACGAATTTGCATAGTTATAGGGGAAACGGGTCCTAAAGGTATCACCTAAACAACTTTTGTTATGTCTAAGACTCTACGGATTCTCTCCATGACTAACACCGGACCACATACAACTGGCTGTACTGTGCAACTGACTGTAAATCATGGCAAGTCATCTTACATTCAGGATGAACCAAAACGCATCTCAAACCACTACATTATATCCTTGGCTGCATTTGCTTGTTTTTGAATTTGAAACTTATGTAAACTTGCTCTAACTTCATACATACTATGCTAAGTCAGAGCACGATCTAACAACCACAATTTTTTCATATGAAACATACAAAAACGTATGCATGGCTTGAATAAGCTTGCAACATAAATCCCTATGGGAAGGAAAGGGAGTAGAAGCCTGCAATCTTCCTCTCCCTCCAATTCTTAAGCCTGGTACACACATCCAATTTTGATTGGCTAGTGTTATCACTTCCATGTATTACAAGAGTTTATCTACACAATCTCTTCATAGTACTCAGTCTGCTTACCTCATACTACATGGAGGTGGTAAAATTGGTCAGTGGTTGGCCAATCAAAAATGGATATGTGTATGCACCCTTACACACTAGAAGATCGGTGGGCTTCAGTTGATTCTCTGATGTATAAATGACTGGGCAGTAATTGCAAACTAATATATGCACATGTACAATGGCTCTTCTGACTTATCTTTTATTCCCAGCAAGATTCATTGGGTATCGGCTTTAAGTAATTTGCCCAAACACATGACACAATGAATACATGCAAAAACAGCTTCGGGAAATTTGGGAGCAGGGTGAAGACATAAAAAGGCTCACCCTGCTCCTGCAGAAGTCCTAGGCGGCGTTAATTACCTTTCCCCTTCCAGGCCTCTGTGGACTCAGGGAATATACGTAGTTTGCCTGCCAGCTATTGCTAAGTAATTTAGGCTCCATATTTTGACGGCGCCCAAATTACTGTCTGAGCACCTCTGCATCCCCTATTGCTATGCCACAGATTGTCAGTCAGGAGAGAGTATTTCCTTGTGTTCACCAGTTCTTACACATCCTATCTGGGATCTGTACTTCAGGTCTGAGAGGACAGAATTCGGAAAAAGATCACTTCAATGAAGAAAAATCAGCTAAGCATTATCATTGCATAGCTGGATTTCTGGCAGTAATATGACATTGTCACATCAACCCAGATGCCAACAGCCTTGGGAGAAATATGTAAATATAATTAGTAAACTGCTGTCTGCCAAGACAGCCTTTTCTTGGTGATAGTTTGTCAAGCAAAAGAAAACTAAAAAGTATTGGCTTAAAACTGATTTTTTTTCCCCGTTTTTTTTCAAATGTAGTGAAGCAACATTTCCTATTAGTCTTGCCACTTGCACTTGCTGATGGGCAGATCAGAGCAGATCATGCTTTACTGGACACACAGATGGTCTGTTGCCGGCAGGAGTAGCAGCTGCTAAAAGGTTTGTTGTGGTACACTGCACTTAGTAATAAGATTGGACTTTCACAGGAGAAAACAAAGAATTCTTGGCCTTTCCACAAATTAAAATATTGATTTCTCTTCTGTTTACTTAGCAGCTTACACTTTTGTTTTATTACTGAAAGATGAAAGATCATGGGAGAACATAAATTGCTGCTTTTATTGTATGATATTATGAATATTTTTCAGTTCAACAGTGCAGGTTGCCCATTACATTTACTCTTTCAGTCTTGACTGATGAACACGGTTGCAAGTAGTGTCTCTACAATTCCTTCTGCTAAGTAGAACAATTAAGAATCTGCCAACACAGGCAGAAGTCATACCAAACGTTGTGAACTCTAGTTCAGCTTGTGACAGCCGAGCCATAAAGCTGATAAAAGTTCTGAGGGGATATCAGCTCTGAGGGCGACAGACAAGCTCATCGTCTTGCATCTTGATTGACACATCAACAGAGGTGTATCTTGCGAAACCAGCACCTATGGCAAATATTGAAATCCCCAGGGAGGGGGGTGCACCTCCATATATTTTAACAAGTAGTCTTGGTTGAATTGGTTTTGTTCAAGTTGAAGAAAGCGTGGCCTTTAAGATGGTGTATTGAAATAGGTCAGCTTATACAAATTCCCCAAATAACAGGCAGCTTGTCCCACCAAAAGATGTAACCAGGCAGCAAAATGGCCCCCAGTTAAGAAAAAACTACAATCCGTATGGAGAACACCAAGGATGCTACGGTGTAGAGCCCCTGCACCCAGTAAGAGGCGCTCATGGCACAAGCCATACCTGCACCACTGTAGATACGCCTTTGTGTATAGATGGGTTCCTGTTAAAGGAAACCTTAAGTAAGGGTAAGAAGTTGATTTTTACTTACCTGGACCCTCCACAGTCTATAGGGTCCCTCTGTGTCCTTCCAGTCCACTCCATTGTGCCAGTGCCACACCATGTGCTTCCCACCTGCGTGCGCCTCCTCAATTGTGCTCCCATGGCTGGCAGTGTTCTGCGCAAGCGCAGTTTATAATCTGGCAACTACACATACACAGAATGCTCCTGGTCATGGGACAGCAATCAAGGAATCACAGACTTTACTGGGCTGACAGCAGCACAATGGAGGGGACCAGAAGGACATTGAGGGACCTTAGATCCTGGGGGCTGGAAGAATCCGCAGGTAAGTACAACTCAACTTTTTCCCCATTTACAGTGTACCAGAGATGAAAAAAATGAAAGATTTCATACTTACCCGGTGCCTCCTCCAGCCCATAAGCCCGTCTGAGTCCTATGCCGACCTCCCGTAGTCTGCCGTTCAGCCGTGATCAGCCTCGGTAACAGTTCAGTCCCGTGGGGCTGGAGGAAGCTCTGGGTAAGTATCAAATCATTTGTTTTTTTTACATCTCTGGGTCACTTTAACAGTCACTTTAAAAAGTGAACCTCCAAACTAAAAATCTGTTTGATTTAATTCTGGTCAGCTGCTCCCACTTGTTAGTTTTTCTTTGGTGTATATGCAGAGCCTCTGTTTGGGTTCAAGGTGCGTTTGTAGTCTCTGGGGGGGCTCAGCGCATCTCTGAGCTGAGGCCATTCAGAGGCGGCCTGGTGATGCGCTGATCCCACTTTTTCTGCGCAATTCTTAATTTTACTGGTAGCGCGCCCAGGCTATGCATATGCATAGGTATGATTTAGTTAGTGTTAGGTCCCCTCCCATGGAGGAAAGACTTCTTCGACAGTGGGAGGGACGAGTACCTAACAAATTGCATGCAAGGTGTTAGTGGAAACTAACATCCTCCAAGTGGTAGACAGGTTGTATGTGTGCTCATTGTGTATTTGTATCCCATGAGTGAGGTCTGCACTTTTTTGCAGGTAAGCATTCATCTGTTTTTAAGTAGCGCTGTTCATTTCTTTGCTATGTTTGATTTAATTCTGGTCAGCTGCTCCCACTTGTTAGTTTTTCTTTGGTGTATATGCAGAGCCTCTGTTTGGGTTCAAGGTGCGTTTGTAGTCTCTGGGGGGGCTCAGCGCATCTCTGAGCTGAGGCCATTCAGAGGCGGCCTGGTGATGCGCTGATCCCACTTTTTCTGCGCAATTCTTAATTTTACTGGTAGCGCGCCCAGGCTATGCATATGCATAGGTAGGATTTAGTTAGTGTTAGGTCCCCTCCCATGGAGGAAAGACTTCTTTGACAGTGGGAGGGACGAGTACCTAACAAATTGCATGCAAGGTGTTAGTGGAAACTAACATCCTCCAAGTGGTAGACAGGTTGTATGTGTGCTCATTGTGTATTTGTATCCCATGAGTGGGGTCTGCACTTTTTTGCAGGTAAGCATTCATCTGTTTTTAAGTAGCGCTGTTCATTTCTTTGCTATGTTTGATTTAACCACTTGCCGACCGCACGCTTATACCGTGCGTCGGCAAAGTGGCAGCTGCAGGACCAGCGACGCAGTACTGCGTCGCCAGCTGCAGGCTAATTAATCAGGAAGCAGCCGCTCGCGCAAGCGGCTGCTTCCTGTCAATTCACGGCGGGGGGCTCCGTGAATAGCCTGCGGGCCGCCGATGGCGGCTCGCAGGCTAAATGTAAACACAAGCGGAAATAATCCGCTTTGTTTACATTTGTACGGCGCTGCTGCGCAGCAGCGCCGTAAGGCAGATCGGCGATCCCCGGCCAATCAGCGGCCGGGGATCGCCTCCATGTGACAGGGGACGTCCTGTCACTGGCTGCACAGGACGGATAGCGTGCTGTGCAGCCTCGATCGCCAGGGGGGCAGCAGGTAGGAGAGGGAGGGGGGAATTTCGCCGCGGAGGGGGGCTTTGAGGTGCCCCCCCCCCCCCGCATCACCCAGCAGGCAGAAGAGATCAGACCCCCCCAGCACATCATCCCCATAGGGGGGAAAAAAGGGGGGCAATCTGATCTCTCTGCCTGCTACCTGATCTGTGCTGGGGGCTGCAGAGCCCACCCAGCACAGATCAGTAAAAACAGCGCTGGTCCTTAAGGGGGGGTAAAGGGTGGGTCATCAAGTGGTTAATTCTGGTCAGCTGCTCCCACTTGTTAGTTTTTCTTTGGTGTATATGCAGAGCCTCTGTTTGGGTTCAAGGTGCGTTTGTAGTCTCTGGGGGGGCTCAGAGCATCTCTGAGCTGAGGCCATTCAGAGGCGGCCTGGTGATGCGCTGATCCCACTTTTTCTGCGCAATTCTTAATTTTACTGGTAGCGCGCCCAGGCTATGCATATGCATAGGTAGGATTTAGTTAGTGTTAGGTCCCCTCCCATGGAGGAAAGACTTCTTCGACAGTGGGAGGGACGAGTACCTAACAAATTGCATGCAAGGTGTTAGTGGAAACTAACATCCTCCAAGTGGTAGACAGGTTGTATGTGTGCTCATTGTGTATTTGTATCCCATGAGTGGGGTCTGCACTTTTTTGCAGGTAAGCATTCATCTGTTTTTAAGTAGCGCTGTTCATTTCTTTACTATGTTTGATTTAATTCTGGTCAGCTGCTCCCACTTGTTAGTTTTTCTTTGGTGTATATGCAGAGCCTCTGTTTGGGTTCAAGGTGCGTTTGTAGTCTCTGGGGGGGCTCAGCGCATCTCTGAGCTGAGGCCATTCAGAGGCGGCCTGGTGATGCGCTGATCCCACTTTTTCTGCGTAAAAATCTACTCAGCAGCACTGAAAAAGCTTGGTGTTTCTTTAACAGTTTCACAGCATCAGAACTTTGTTTTTCTTACCAAAGCCTCATTTTTAGCTGAAAAGAAGCTAAGCTCCGCCCATCAATGAAAACTGCCCAGGCATTTTTCCCCTGATGCTGTGCAAACCATGATGGGGATTTCTGATGTTGTTTTTCTCATTGCTTAGCAACTGGGAGGGGTGATCAGGACACAGGACAGTTGGAACTGTGTCTCATGCTCCATGTCACCTCCTTTCAACCAAAAAGATGGCTGCCCCCATGAAATCACAAACATTCGCCTGTTCTTTTAAAACAGGGTGGGTAAGAGATTATTTAACCTATCAATTTTAATTAACATAACTAATGTAACTTAATGACAGTATGTTTGTTTAGGCTGAGGTTCTTCTTTAAGCAATGTTAAGGCTCTCCTGTCATATGTAGCCCAGTTTGATAAAATTACTTTAATACTGAATAGTAGAGCTAATAACTGAGATCCACATATCCCAAATTAACATTCTAAATGGCTTGCAACTTGGAACCGAGATAGATAAATTCATCAACTACTGATTTTGATTGGCACCATTTCAGGTTGCATACTAATTGCATTTGCAAAAATCCAAAAGATTTCCACTTTTTTGATCGTCTCTGCTGGCTTGGACTGCAGTTTGTATCAGGCATATCAGGCAGTAGACTAAGGGCAGCGCACAGATGTGCTTAACACTTGCAAATATGACTATGGTGACCGTACTGTTCAATGATGTAACACCTATGATTCAATAAAAGCCATCATAAGGGGGCCACTGGCCACTAATAATGCAATTTCCTGAACGATCACGAACGATTACGAATGATTCTTCGTATGAATGGTCATAAATGATCATTTGGGACCACTAATAGACAAAAATCTCCCAACCAATCCGATCAGATTGATGGGATTGAATCGAAATTTCGGATCAATTTCATTAATCTGATCGGATTGGTTAGGACATTTTTGTCCATTAGTTGTCACAAAAGATAATTTACGATCATACGAAGAATCGTTTGTAATCGATCGGTCAGCATATTGTATCATTAGTGGTCACTGGTCACCTATACACTATCAGATCTGGTGAATGAGTGATATCTACCTGATAGCTACAGCAGATAGGGAATTGGTAATAACTTGAAAAGTCAGCAGTGGTTACACTCACATCTTCACTGCTTCACTGTGAAGGGGTTGTATGACATTTTGTCACCGTATATGGTAGGTACTGAAAATGTAATGAATACAACTGCTTATTTTTTTTTCACAATACTGTATTTATTCATAAATGATTTAGTCAGTGTTTGCCAATTGTAAATTCTTTCCTCTCTTTGATGTACATTCTAAAATTTATCACAGGTGGCAAAATCTTTAGTGCCGTCAGGTGCATATCTACGGAATGTTTATTTCTTAGAATTCTGAAGCCATTGAAAAAATGCCTGGTCTACCACCTCTGGGTGGAGAATTCCACATAGCTAAACAGCCTAGGCTAAGTATCACTGGGAGGAAGGGGCTACATACCAATATACAGCAACATATAGATATTGGAAGTATTTCTGATACTGAAACCAGGTTAATTAACATAAAAGTGGGTATCCTGAATAATTGACTGCACTCTACTATATGTTACTATGGTGCCTTTTTGTATATTTAGTGCTAAACATAAAACCTTAATTTGACACTTTTTATTAGAAAGGAATATGATATTACAAATAACTGCTTACATTGTTAAGCACAGAAACCCCTTATATACTGCACTAGGGGAACAACATTCAGTTGTAGTTACAAAAATTACCAGACCAACCAGCAGGCGGAGCACCACAATATGAAACATTCATGTGTAATATTTCCAAATGTACTTATTTTACAACTAAACTAAATAACTAAACATCATTTACCATTGTACCTTATAAAGAAAACAAAATAAAATATACCGTATTTTTCGGCATATAAGACGCACTTTTTCTTCCCCAAAACAGGGGGGAAAAATTGGGTGCGTCTTATATGCCAAATGCACCCAAAAAAATGTTGCAGAGTGCGCAGGGAAGCGCTTACCCATCTTGCCGCCATGCTCCTCTTCCCCTCGCTTCAGCCGCGATCCTCTTCACCTCCTCAGGCGCAGTTCTCGGATGCCACCTCCGCCGCCAGGTCCTCTGCTCCTGTGAAGGGGAAAAGAAAACATTAGTGGCATTGTCCCCCTCTCCTGCCGCGATCCGCTCGACGCTGCCACTCACGGAAAGCCGCCGCCGCCCCCTCCGCCGCTACACGCCGAGCGTCCATCCTCTTGCCCTCCTACTTCCTGTTTACATCACGTGCAGCTGCGTCATGTGTAGCCCCAGCCGCGTTGCGCTCGGGCTACGCATGACGCGGCTGCACGTGATGTAAACAGGAAGTAGGAGGGCAAGAGGATGGACGCTCGGCGTGTAGCGGCGGAGGGGGCGGCGGCGGCTTTCCGTGAGTGGCAGCGTCGAGCGGATCGCGGCAGGAGAGGGGGACAATGCCACTAATGTTTTCTTTTCCCCTTTACAGGAGCGGAGGACCTGGCGGCGGAGGTGGCATCCGAGAACTGCGCCTGAGGAGGTGAAGAGGATCGCGGCTGAAGCGAGGGGAAGAGGAGCATGGCGGCAGGAACAGGTGTAGTATTAATGTCATTGTAGTGCAGCTTAGTGTTAGTATAGTACAGTGTAGTGTAGTGAAGCTGTGTGTTGTGTCAGTGCATTGTAGTGTAGTATAGTGTAGGGAAGGGTATTGCAGTGGTGTGTTGTGTTAGTGTTGTGGTAGTGTAGTGTAGCATAGTGTAGTGAAGTGTATTAATGTGTTGTGGTAGTGTAGTGTATTGTATTGCTGTGTAGTTTAGTTGTTAGGGCAGCAGGGATTAGTGTAGTGTAGATAGAGTAGCTTAGAGGCAGTTTTAGGGGGTAAAAGGTCCATAAGACGCCCCGGCAATGTAGACGCACCTAGGTTTAGTTTATTTTTTTTCCCCTTATTTTTGCCCTCTAAACCAAGGTGCGTCTTATATGCCGGAGCGTCTTATATGCCGAAAAATACGGTAAGTGCAATGAACGCCCATACACGCAAGCTTGCATCTTTTAGTCACACACAGTTCAATTTTCCATCAGATCAACCAGTAATCTGATAAGAAATTGCATTGTGTGTGACGTGTGTGTGTTCCCGATCGATTTTGCATTAAGTACCCAAAATTGATTGCAAAATCCCTTGGAATCCGATAGGAACGGTTGGGAATTATCTGACTGATCCGTCGACCTGACAAAAAATTGTAGCTTGTGTACCCAGCTTTAGACGTATTTATAATTGTAATGTAGTTTTTGTCTTTTGTATTATATCAAGTTCTGAATGACAGGATCATGTCTCATGAATGACATGCTGTATGAATGTCTATATGTGACGAGATTGGATATGATCATAGAGTTGCCACACTGAATTGTCCGTACCCATAAAATGACCCTCTGTTCTTTAGCCGCTACAACAATGACTGGTCTGTCAGACAAGATTCTATGTCCTGTCCCTTGATCTTATAGCTCGGAGCAATTTCCAGTGGCATTTAGAAAAAGGTCCTTAAAGTCTTTCAGATCTGCTCATTCATGGTCAGGAGACATGTTTAAAGCAAAACACCAGCATTACTCTATGTTAATCAAATTAGCCCCAAAATAAATATCATTAAAGTCTAATTCCAGGAGGATCTTTTAAAATCCATGTGTGGATCCCACCGGTGGCGTACTGTGATCCCAGCAGGCCCCCCAGTAAAACTGTGCCAGCCGGGCCCCCATATTTAACCCCTCCTCCACAAGACTGCAGTGCATTAGTGTGTGAGGGGGACACAGTCATGTGGCAAGGAGAGCAGAGCAGCAGCATCATATATTACCTTCATCTAGTGGTGTGACAGGTCCTCACTCCAGGCGTAGCTGAGGAGCTATGGGCCCCGCTGCAAGTTTTACATGGGGCCCCCCCAAGCACTCTGTACATAACAATTGTTACGGCGCACCAAAACCTGCCAATGGCAACTACAGTGTCAGAGGTGCAAGAAGGGGATGGGATACAGCTTGTTAATGATTATTACTATTTAAAGCATCTATAGAAGTGATTATTACCAACACAGGGCAAATAGAGAGCTAATATTGTGATTGAGGGAGGCCCCCTCTGACCCAAGGGCCCCGATGTGGTCGCGACCTCTGCAACCCCTATTGCTACGACACTGCTGCAGTCACAGTACAATATCTCCCTGCGCGACTTATCGCTGCACATAACGTGGCATCGGGCATGCAGAGATGGGTGCCGCGAGGAGACAGACTGTACAGCAGCTACGTACATCGAAGAGTGCATGAAGATTAGTGCCTCTATGCAATTAGAGTTTCTCCTGAGTATTCCCTCAGATATTTTCACATCTTATCATTGAAACACCTTTTAGGTCCCCAGCAAACAAAAAATGTTTTTTTTTTTTTAAATGGATATTATGTTTTCCCTACTTTGCAGCCAGGGGCGTAGCAATAGGGGGTGCAGCGGTAGCGACCGCATCGGGGCACTTGGGCCAGAGGGGCCCCGAATGGCCCTCCCTCAACTACAGTTTTAGCTCTATATTGGTCCTGTGCTCATAATAATCATTTATATATATACTTTGAATAGTGGTAATCATTAACAAACTATTCCCCATCCCCTTCTTGCACCTCTGACATTGTAGTTGCCATTGGCAGCTTTTAGTGCGCTGTTTCAATTGCTATGTATAGAGTGCATGGGGGCCCCATTGTAAAACTTGCATCGGGGCCCACAGCTCCTTAGCTACGCCACTGTTTGCAGCATTTTCTTTAGTTGCTAGGTGCTGTTAAGTTGTACTGTAAATAAGATGGAAAATTCTCTCCTGGAAGAAAAGTAAATTGAATAAAAGTGTAGGTGAGCTGTGCCATTAGACTTGGATGTGTCACTTCTCCCACTATGTCAGGTTGGGGTGGGGTGAAGGTTTGCAGACAAATTCAAAAATGATCATGTGACCACTATTTAATGTAAAGCCTAAATGAACCCCATATACAAAGCCCCATCTACACCATACCATTTTTTGTCCAATTCGATTCATTGATTCGATTTGATTCAATCCGACATGTCCGATCGGGATTCAATTCGACTAATTTGCCATTGTTTTGGGGAGGCGAACTTTGAAAACTACAAGCATTTATGCTGGCCACAAAAGTGATGGAAAAGATGTTTCAAGGGGTCTAATACCTGGAGGGGGGCATGGCGGAGTGGGATACACGCCAAAAGTCCCCGGGAAAAATCTGGATTTGACGCATAGCAGCGGTTTAAGGGCAGAAATCACATTTTATTGCTAAATTGGAGGCCTAAAGTGCTTTAAAACATCTTGCATGTGTATACATCAATCAGGGAGTGTAATTAGTGTACTGCTTCACACTGACAGACCAAACTCACTGTGTAACTCACCGCAAACAGCTGTTTGTGTAGTGACGGCCGTGCTGGACTGGTGCACACCATGGCCAGAGTTCAGGCAATAGCGGTTTTCAAGCGCATATGGTCGGGCTGAGGTAGCTGAATGACAGAACAACAGTGACTGAGTGTCCAGCTGATCAAATTTGGTCTGTCCACAATGAAGCAACAACCTTATTATCTATTTTCTTGGGACAGGTGTGCCCCCCAACCCCAACACACTCATATAGCCGGCGGTCATTGCTTCATTGTGATACGCAAGCCCCTTCACCGCGGCAAGGTAACGATCACGAAGGGGAATTGACACATGTGCATGCCTTTTGTTTTGTGGTTGCAGCCGCAGGGCAGCCAGAAAAATTAGGCAGGCATGTACACGCACCAGAAAAAATTATTATAGCGGCCGCTGCTAGCAGTGGCTTTAAAAATTCAGGAATCCGCCTGGAGTCCTGGACCCTGTTGGTGGTGGCGGAGAAGGCAGTCAAGCGGCCTGCATGCAGAGATGCTGTGTGGGGAGCGGCTTAGTCTTGGGGCAGGCAGTCACACGGCGTGCAGGCAGAGATGCTGTGTGTGGGGACTGACTTATTCTTCGGGCAGGCCTGAGCGTGCTTTGCAGACCAGGCATCCGTGGTCAGATGGACCCTTGACCCAACACTGTGTGCCAGAGATGTCACCACTTGCCTTTCAACATCACGGTACAGTTTAGGTATTGCCTTTTTTGCGAAATAATTGCGGCCTGGTATCTTCCACTGCGGTGTGTGGCTTTGCTTCTGTGTGCTGCTTTTCCTCAGATGGTCATCCCATTGCAGTTTGTGCTCTGTAATCATGTGCCTTCGTAAGGTAGTTGTCCCTACGCGGGTCTTGGTCTTTCCATGGCTCAATTTTCGGCGGCAGAGAGTACAGATGGCATTGCTCTCATCTGAGGCAGACACACAAAAAAAATTTCCCCACCGCTGAGCCCTGGGGTGATGGCACTTTGGTGGCGGCGGCCGACTGAGTGTTAAGTGGGGTGCTAGAATCAGAGCAGGAGGAGGAAGATATATCACATATGCCACGCTTCCTTGCGGAAGCTGAGAAAGATGAGGTGTTCTGTGTTAAATAGTCAACTACGTCCTGACAATATTGGGGGTTGATGGCACGTGCCTTCTTCTGAACACTGTACTTTGGTCGAGGGCCTCATGAAATCACGACAGTGTGACCTCGAACAGATCTGCCAGTTGGCCTGCCTCTGGCTCTGCCTTTTTTTTTGTCCATATTGGGGGGGGGGGGGAGGAATGAAGTGAAAGGTATGCACTGACTTGACTAATACAATGTACGGTTACACAGGTGCAGTGAACAGGTTGCAGTGACTGCTGGTACAACAATGTGCAGTTACACAGGTGCAGTGAACAGGTTGCAGTGACTGGTATTACAAATGTGAAGCTGTCACACACACATGTACTGTGAACAGGTGCAGCGACTGGTGGTGGTATATAAAACTGCATGCGCTCACGTAGGTAGGTAGGTGCACTGAACAGTGAACAGGTGCAGTGATTAGGATTACAAATGTGCAGCTGTCACACACACACACACACACACACACACAGGTACCGTGAACAGGTGCAATGACTAGTGGTATTAACTATGCGTGCGCTCACGTAGGTAGGTAGGTAGGTAGGTAGGTGCACTGAACAGTGAACAGATGCAGTGATTGGGATTACAAATGTGCAGCTGTCACACACACACACACAGGTACGGTGAACAGGTGCAATGACTGGTGGTATTAACAATGCGTGCGCTCATGTAGGTAGGTAGATAGGTACACTGAACAGTGAACAGGTGCAGTGATTGGGATTACAAATGTGCAGCTGCCTGTCACACACACACACACAGGTACCATGAACAGGTGCAATGACTGGTGGTATTAACAAAGCGTGCGCTCACGTAGGTAGGTAGGTAGGTAGGTAGGTAGGTGCAATGAACAGTGAACAGGTGCAGTGATTGGGATTACAAATGTGCAGCTACCTGTCACACACACACAGGTACCATGAACAGGTGCAATGACTGGTGGTATTAACAATGCGTGCGCTCACGTAAGTAGGTAGGTGCACTGAACAGTGAACAGGTGCAGTGATTGGGATTACAAATATGCAGCTGCCTGTCACACACACAGGTAGTCACTGAATGTGCTGGGCCTGGCAGTGGCACAGTAGGAATTACCACCAAGGGGCCAAAGGCCAGATGCGAGTGACTGACAGGGCTGTATATAATGCAAGTGGGCCACACACACACACACACACAAAAAATAGATCACAAGAACAACATTAGCTCTCAAAAGCTCTCATACCTACCATAAGGCTGCAGGTGCTCACAGCACCAGGTGTAGCCATGGCTAGGGATGCCACTGTGGTGCTCAGTCACTGTGTTCTTCCACCTGGGACCTTTTTTCATAGTTTGGGCAACATTTGGGAAAATAGCAGCAGGCAGTGCAAGGGACTGTACTACTTCCTGCACTAGATGTAGCACCCCTCCCCCTTCCTGTCCCATGGGCAATGTGTTTCCTCGCTCTCTACACACAGCTTGCAGTGAGTGAATGTGCAGGGTGAGTAGAGAGAATGGTTGCTGTGCTGCAGCTGGGACATTAGCAGGGAAAGGTGACAGGATGTGTTTAGTGCTTCAGAAGTTGGCTGTCATTAGTAACCATGTGCACTGGATGCTGTAATACCAGTGTGGCCTAGACTATTGATTATTTTGCCTGATCAGAGTAATTATTCAATAATGCAAGGCAGTCTGCTGTTGCAAAAGCCAGTGATACAGGTACTGATAGCCGACTTCTGTAGTGAGCAGAGACGCAAACTCCAAGCAATGTAGTTTAGCTTGATTGCAGGTAATCTTATCTCTTTTCCAAGCTCCACCTCCCACCCTGTTGTCTTCCCCCATGACCCTTTGCTCTTTTCAGATTTTAGTGGCTTCTTTTAACAACATTTCCCTGCCAAAAAGCACTAGTTAGGTCTGCAGTCCTGAGGAGAGGTCTTCCTGCCATTTCTCCTCTACCACCAGGCTCTCTGTCTTGTGCCTCTATCTCATTACCCCCCCCCCCCCCCCCCTTCCTCTTATGCATCCCCCTCTTTTGTATGTTCCCATTTTTAGACTGTTCTCAGAGGAGCTCACAATCTAATTTTACCATAGTCATAGTCTAATGTCCTACTATATTACTATTGTGTATTTATATAGCACTGGCATCCACTGCAGCAATGTATAGAGTACAGTAACAGTTAGCTCTGTCCACATCCTGATGACTTCTTTTCCCTAAAATTTGCAGCAACACACTTGGCGCTCCAACCCGTCAACCCTCCCATCAAAAAAATTGGCTGTTTTGGGGGGGGAGGAGGGTGTCTGTAAATAATCAGCATCGGGTGTCAAATTCCCTAGTTACGCCACTGGTGGTATTGGTGTCTGAGTTTATGTTCAGGTTGATCCACAAACAAATTAAAGATTCTAGTATAGAAGTTCTGATGTTTTCAATCAGGTTTTTTATTTTTGCGATATGGTAGCTGCCCACTAACACGAATTTAAATACCTAAAACCAATATCCTAAGCTCGGCTATACAGTATATAGCTAAGCTCCGGATCCTGTAGTAACAGTTAGCAGGTGCCCTGGGTGACCAAACTAGCTACTTTGTCCTGAAGCACCATACAGGATGCAAGGTATGGGTAAGGCCAGATTTATACTTTTACTTCCCATGCCAACTTTCTTGTGGCTCCCCTTCCTTGTGCAGCCCCCTCTTTATTTGCAACCTCTGTATTCCATTTGCAGCCTCTACCTCTATATGCAGCAGTCCCTCTTCCACTGCCGCCCAAGGCTCAGGCCTTTTTAGCCTTTCCAGAAATCCTACCCTGGGTATATGAGTGTCTTTTACAGCCAATATTTGATGGTACCAGCTGTGTACTTAAAGAACAACTACCAAAGAAACAGTATAGAGATTTCAGTCAGCAACACTAAAATGCCATTCAGAGGTCTCTCAGCTCAGCCTGTATGGAAAAAAAGCTATGTTTACCAGCTGTTTTGTAACAATTTGTGTAGACACCGGGAAAGGGGGGGGGGGGGAGGCAGAGCTGAACTGTAACCTGGCTGTAAACTGTTTACTTTACACTGCCTAGCAGAGAGAGACACACAGACAGGAACAAAGAAGTTTAGTTAACTTTGATAATTTGTCCTTTAACCACCCTGGCGTTCTATTAAGATCGCCAGGGCGGCTGCGGGAAGGTTTTTTTTAAATTAAAAAAAAACTATTTCATGCAGGCAGCCAACTGAAAGTTGGCTGCATGAAAGCCCACTAGATGGCGCTCCGGAGACGTTCTTCTGATCGCCTCCGGCGGCCAAAAGTAACACGGAAGGCCGCAATGAGCGGCCTTCCGTGTTTTGCTCACTTCGTCGCCATGGCGACGAGCGGAGTGACGTCATGGACGTCAGCCGACGTCAGCCGCCTCCGATCCAGCCCTTAGCGCTGGCCGGAACTATTTGTTCCGGCTGCGCAGGGCTCAGGCGGCTGGGGGGACCCTCTTTCGCCGCTGCTCGCGGCGGATCGCCGCAGAGCGGCGGCGATCAGGCAGCACACGCGGCTGGCAAAGTGCCGGCTGCGTGTGCTGCTTTTTATTTCGTAAAAATCGGCCCAGCAGGGCCTGAGCGGCAGCCATCGGCGGGGATGGACGAGCTGAGCTCGTCCATACCGCTAAGATGGTTAAGGAAGAGATCTTCTTACTTATCAGTGCATGATAAATGAAAGATTCATAACAAGATTTGGGGCCATATGCAATTCACTTTTTCACCTGAGTTTCTCCTAGGAGATTATTTTTCATTTTCAATTTAAAAAACCTTCCAGCACTTTTCAACTAAAAAAGTACCAAAAAGTAGGTGAAAAAATTATTTTGAGTATTTTCGTGCTTTTCAGTGGCTTAACTACTTTATGCATCCGAGCAATGTTCACCTCCCGTTCATTAGCCTATAACTTTATCACTACTTATCACACTTAACTGATCTATATTTTGTTTTTTCCGCCACCAATTAGGCTTTTTTTTTGGGGGGGGGGGGGTACATTTTGCTAAGAGCTGCCTTACTGTAAATGCATTTTAACAGTAAGAATAAGAAAAAAACTGAAAAAATTTATTATTTCTCAGTTTTTGGCCATTATAGTTTTAAAATAATACATACCTTCATAATTAAAACCCACGTATTGTATTTGCATTTGTCCCGGTTATTACACCATTTAAATTATGTCCCTATCACAATGTATGGCGACTTTTTTATTTGGAAATAAAAGTGCATTTTTTCTGTTTTGCATCCATCACTATTTACAAGCTTATAATATAAAAAAAAATAGAAATATTTCATCTTTACATGCATATTTAAAAAGTTTAGGCCCTTAGGTAAATATGTGTTTTTTTATTGTAATTTTTTTTTCCATTATTAACCACTTTACCCCACGAATTTCTCCGTCCCTTTTTCCATCCTTTAACCCCCAGGGACGGAGAAATCCGTACTTTCTGCGCTCCCGCCGCTGCCCGCGCTCCCGCTCGCTCTAGCGCGCATTCCCACGGGTAAACACGCCGCCGGCCGCTCGCCCGGAGATCAATGAACGGGAAAATCCATTCCCGTTCGTTGATCTAAGCCCCGCAATGATCCGCTGCTTTTCGCGATCATTGTGAAAAAAAAAACGTACCCAGCCTCCTACTACTTCCTCCAAGCGTCCGGAAGGACGCTTGGAGGTCGCATTAGACAAAAAGTTAAACAAACAAAAAGTTAGCCATCATGTGGCCAAATAGTAAAACTACACCCTAAACCCTCCCACACTCCCCATTTTTTTTTTGTAATAAAAAAAATTAAAAAATTTACAATTAAAAAAAATACATAAATAGTTACCTTAGGGACTGAACTTTTTAAATATTTATGTCAGGAGGGTACAGAACTGTTACTTTATAAACTATGGGCTTGTAATTAGGGATGGACGCAAAACTGAAAAAAATGCACCTTTATTTCCAAATAAAATATTGGCGCCAAACATTGTGATAGGGACATAATTTAAACGGTTTTATAACCGGGACAAAAGGGCAAATAAATTTCATGGGTTTTAATTACAGTAGCATGCATTATTTAAAAACTATAATGGCCGAAAACTGAAAAATAATGAATTTTTTCCCACATGTTTTCCTATTTTCCCATTAAAACACATTTAGAATAAAATAATTCTTGGCATAATGTCCCACCTAAAGAAAGCCTAATTGGTGGCGGAAAAAACAAGATATAGTTTATTTAATTGTGATAAGTAATGATAAAGTTATAGACAAATGAATGGAAGGAGCGCTGAAAGGTGAAAATTGCTCTGGTGGTCAGGGGGTAAAACCCCTCAGTGGTGAAGTGGTTAAACATTTTATTTGGGTATTTTTGGGAGGGTGGGATGTAAATAGTAATTTTTTAATGTAAATATATATATACCGTGTTTCCCCGAAAATAAGACACTGTCTTATATTAATTTTCCTTCCAAAATATGTGCTAGGGCTTATTTTCAGGGAGGTCTTATATTTTGTGGGGGTAGCCAGATCCCCCCTTTAGTATTTAGCCAGATTCCCCCTGTGTATATGGCCAGATTCCCCCTGTGTATATAGGCAGATTCTCCTTGTGTATATAGGCGGATCCCCGTGTATATAAGCAGATTCCCGCTTTCCCCCAAGTGTATATAGGCTGACCCCCCCTGTGTATATAGGCAGATTTCTCCCCCCCACCTCGCCCGCCCGCTTTACCTCCTTTGTGCCGGCTCCTGTCCCCCTCAAGAAAGTTGGATCCCCTTGCGGTTTATGCCAGGCATAATGCAAACTGCAGATCAGCAGCGAAGGCAGCTAATGTAGTCCAGTAAGCGCTGCCATATACAGGAAGTGATCTCTGTTTACTTCCTGTACAGGGTGGCGCTGTAACTGGGCTACATGAGCTGACGTCACGGTCTGATCTGCGGTTTGAATGATGCCCGGCAGTAACCGCAGGAGGATCCGACTTTGCAAAAGGAGGGGGACAGGAGCTGGCACAGAGGAGGTAAAGTAAGCGGGCGGGCGGTGAGCGGGTGGGTGCATGTGGAGCAGGACCCTAGCGCCCACTGTGACTAGGGCTTATTTTAGGAGCATGCCTTATATTTTGAGTATACTCGAAATACGGGCTAGGGCTTACTTTAAGAGGATGTCTTAAATTTGGGGAAACACGGTATATATATTTTTTTAATGTAGATGAAGTTTTACTTTTTGGCCACAAGATGGCAACCTTAGGTTTGTTTACATGACGTCACTCTAAGCGTAACATGTATGCCTATAGGGACGTAGGGGGACGTATGAGGCAGAAAAAGCAAGGCTTCTGAGAGAAGCTGTTGCTTTTTCTGCGGGGGAGAGGAATCAGTGATCGGGCACCACGGCCCAATTCATTGATTCCTGGGCTAACGATCCACAGCCGGGAGCACGCATGCACGTGCGCGATGGGCCGCGGGAGCGCACATGGCCTCCTGGAAGTAGCTTCTATGTCCAGGAGGTGAAAGTAGTTAAAGGGCATTTTATCAACAAGTTTAAAAATATCACCTAGGAGAAAACTCAGGGGAAAAAGTTAATTGCATATGGGCCTTGGATCCATATGGCCACAAGTTATGCTCTATCTTATATACCTACAAAACTTTTAGGCATTGTGCCCTCTTATTGTATATTTACATTGTAGGGACTGTTTTTGAAAGAGGAGATAAAACACTGCTTTGTACAATGCTATTCATCACTGAACATAACACCTCTTCCAGAAAGAAACTATTTTTATTTTGCAAGGAAAACAGAAGTAAGATGTGAAGTTATGTTTACTCTGAAGACGCCAGTCCCCAGCTGGCCAACCTCACACCATGTTTGTAAATATAATGTGACTGGACTGGCCAGTAAGAGGGCATGGAATAATTGCACCATCATCATAAACAAAGGCTATGATTAGTAGCTTGGAGTTGACCAGAGATCTGTCCCCTAAGTGAGAGGGGATTGCACTCACTGTCAAATTCAAGTTCCTCTGCACTCCATTGACTATTGTGAAGCAATGTAAGACCAGTGATCAGGTGCATAACTACCATGTATGGGCCCCTCCTGCAAAAACAGATTGCATGGGACCAGACAGGCAGCTGGTAAACAAACATCCCTGCCACCCCCTCTCAGCATGCAGAGCAGCATATTTACCTGCATCCAGTGTGGCGGATCACCGTGCATCACAGCAGCACTATCTGCTGCCATTCGCTGAGCTCACGTCATGTGATAGGGAGCTGGTGAATGGCAGCAGAGAGAGGGTACTGTGATGCACGGAGGAGAGCCGCAGCACTGGAAGCAGGTAGCGAGTGTAATATTACCTGATTCCAGTGCAGTGAGTCTCCTCCTTGGCAATGAAAGCAAGTAAATATGTTGCTCCCTGCATACTCTGCATGTAGATGGGAGGAGGAGGGGCCCCTAAAGCCCCCCCCCCATGTTATGCCCATGGCAGTGATACACTTCACTGCATCCTTATAAATCAGTCTGCAGAGTTATTGTTACAGTATATACCTAGAGACATAATTCTGCCTTTTGTAGCGCATATACTGTACTTAGCCCTTTCTCGTTTTCAATCATTTTTATTACATTTCAAACAGCTGAACAAACATAGTATGAGGTTCAACACCATGGAGCAGAATAACAATGTAATCAACCAGAAAGAAAATAAGGAATATTATTTGGTAAATCAAAAGGACTTTTTGGTAGATACAATATGGATATCAAGCATATAAAAGGTAATATGCAAACTTCTTCCAGATTTAAAATAAATAGGAAGTGTATTCAACCAATGGTTCATCATGAGACTGTTTCCTTACTGACTGTAGAGCTGTAGCCTGCAACCTCCTCTGAAATGATGATCATCTGGTGCGACTTCTGAAAATTCTAAAAGTAAAATTGCTAAAGCGCATTTGAGAACATATATGTTCAAGTGGAACTAATAAGGTCAGAATTTCCTCTCTGCTCTAACAGATATAGGTTTAGTTTCATTTTGTCATGGGAACCTTAGCAGTGTTCGCATTGAACCACAGTGAGCGGATCTGGTCAATGGAATGCTAATAAGTCTGGCTTGCATGCAAATTTCATGAAGAATGTGTGCAACGTGGAACAGTCACATGCACATACTGTTGCCTGTTTTGCCCATTTCCAAACTACATATAATTTGTATTGAATTTTGATACAAGCCAGAATTATCAGCATCTTGTTATTCATCTGTAACTGTGCTGTGAGCTCCTCAAGCAGCTCCAATTATTTAATCTTCGACTGCAGGGGATCAAAAGTCTCATTTATATCAGAGAGTTTCTGTGTGTAATGTAAACTGACTACAATTGTGTTTTCTTGACTGCAAGGCTTTCTCATGAAGCTGGATGTTACTAACAGTAACATAACATTGACACTACAGTTTAATTTCAGGAAGATTGAATGTCATAATGCGGATGTCATATTATTGAAGCTGCAGTTTCAGTATGCTTATATTAGTGATATTAATACTTTCGGTCACTGATAAGTATTTGTGGGGCAGTAAAGAGGTAAAGATACATGATATGTCCATGAAATATGTGGCCTAAAGAATGAAAGCTGTGCCTGCCTGGAAGTTACAGTGACCCTCAGTGCGACTGTAACAAAGAACTGTTAACTGGAATAACAGCGCGCACAAAGGAATGCGTAGCGTAATATTCTACGCATTTCTCTTCTTTCATATGTTATATTAACAAGAAGCAACTGTTTCTCAGTAAGTGTTCACTAGCATCCAGACATTTATAATTACCAATGTGAAATTATCTAGGAAGTGGCGTCATTTCCAACAACAATGCAACCTCTAGTAGGACTCAGAAGACACTAGATCTGGTGTCACTGGAATTCCTGTCCAGTTGCTAAAGGTAAAAGGCTCGGCTCACACAGACTGATAAAGACGATCCCGTTTTTCCGGATCAAAGCAGAACTTGAAATCGGAAGATGAACGCATCCTAGGTTGTTAATAGGATCCTTTCAACACAAACTAAATGGGATCGGATTGGGACGCGAATGCAAAGTCCCTTCCAGATAACGGATGCGTTTCCCATAGAATCCTGTGGTGGAAGCACATCTGCTCCGATCACAATCCAGTTAAAGAATCAAGGAGCGGATACTGATTTGTCCGCTCTGATCCAAATGGGCTGTTTTGCCATGGCTCCAATATTTCTGTGATAACCTGAAAGAAGAGATTAGATGACTGAATAACAGCAGTTTGTGGGAAACAGAAACTCTCACCATTCCTGGCATCTCCGGTCACAGCTGAAGAAATGTTATAAAAATGCCAGTGTTAAAATGAGTGTTTCTGCAGTGTCTAGGGAACATTGCTCGAAAGCATTTGGGGAGGCTAAATTCCTGTGATCACAGTACCTCTTGAATGCCTGCCTCTCCCCCTCCCCACCCCCCAGAAATTTTGCATTTAACTGTTTTCTAGAGCTCATTATCAAGGGCGCATTTCCAATATTTCTCAACATACGGTAGCTAAATAGCGGCCGTCTTCACACAATTCAAAAAACTGATCCATGGGCTCTGTTTTAAAAAAACTGAACAGAGAGTTCCGATTTTGCAGATTTTCATGGAGCCTGGATACCCGAAGAGGCAATGAAAGGCAACACAAAAAAGGATCTCCCTCTACATAGAGAACTTTGCATACAAAACGGATGCCAAAGCACATTGCCTACTGTCTGCTTCTCCCCTCAGTGTCATCTTTGTGGACCTCTTTATCCAATAGAAACACACATGAAGGAAGTACACGTTTTTGACATATGTTTAAACGGACTGGAAATGTATGCTGCAAAAGCACAACATTTTGAATTTTTTTTTTTAGAAAAACGGATTTGTTTAAAACGCATTCCGATCTGTAACCTGACAAGTGTGGACCGTATGTCTATATGGCCGGCCAGGTACCAATCTACTTTTCTACTGAAACAGTCATGTATCTTCCTACAATCAAAACAGGAAAACACACACATACTGCTAGGTTTGTTTGTTTGTTGTAGAAGTATGCGACTGTGTTCATTTACTACTGTGAACTATCTACAGAATGTTTGTCAATAACTTCAAATTAGGAATATAAAAACAAATAGTTATAGCAGGTGTCCAAAATGTGTTGTACGGTTTAACCACTTTACCCCCGCGCGTACGGATTTCTCCGCCCCTTTTTCCATCCTTTCACCCCCATTGACGGAGAAATCCGTACTTTGCGCACTCCCGCCGCTGTCCGCGCTCCAGCTCGTAAACACGCCGCCCGCCGCTAGTAAACACGCCGCCGCCCGCTCGCCCAGAGATCAACGAACGGGAAAATCCATTCCCGTTCGTTGATCTAAGCCCCGCAATGATCTGCTGCCGCTCGGCTGAGCAGCGCGATCATTGTGAAAAAATAACAAAGTCCCAGCCTCTTTCTACTTCCTGCAAGCGTCCAGAAGGACGCTTGCAGGTCGCATGAAACAAATTGGTAATGTTGCCATCTTGTGGCCAAATAGTAAAACTACACCCTAACCATTTTTTACACACAAATAAACTTGTTTTACACAAAAAATTAACTCCTTACCTCCCACACTCCCCAATTTTTATTTTTTTTTTGTAATTAAAAAAAAAAATTTACAATAAAAAAAAAACATAAATAGTTACCTTAGGGACTGAACTTTTTAAATATTTATGTCAAGAGGGTATAACACTGTTACTTTATAAACTATGGGCTTGTAATTAGGGATGGACGCAAAACTGAAAAAAATGCACCTTTATTTCCAACTAAAATATTGGCGGCAAACATTGTGATAGGAAAATAATTTAAACGGTTTTATAACCGGGATAAATAGGCATATACATTTAATGGGTTTTAATTACAGTAGCATGCATTATTTAAAAACTATAATGGCCGAAAACTGAAAAATAATGAATTTTTTTCCCACATTTTTTCCTATTTTCCCATTAAAACACATTTAGAATAAAATTATTCTTGGCATAATGTCCCACCTAAAGAAAGCCTAATTGGTGGCAAAAAAAACAAGATATAGTTCATTTCATTGCGATAAGTAATGATAAAATTATAGACGAATGAATGGAAGGAGCGCTGAAAGGTGAAAATTGCTCTGGTGGTCAGGGGGTAAAACCCCTCAGTTGGGAAGTGGTTAACATTTGTTTTGTGTTCCTGTGTTTTGTTTTTGTTTTTTTAAAGAGAACCTGTACTGAGTAAAAATATTTAAAATAAACACATGAGGTAACTTCAAATGAACATTAGTTACCTTGCCATCAGTTCCTCTCAGAAGCTCACCATTTTCTTCTGACAATACTCTCTTCCAGTTCTGACAATATTTTGTCAGATCTGAAATATATCAGTTGCTGTCAGTAAAATATCAGTTGCTGTCAGTTATAGCTGAGAGGAAAACTGATGTACCAGGTAATGTCCATGTTTCCCTATGGCTCAAGTGGGCGATGTTACAGTTTAACAGTGTGCTGACCAGAAAGCTGTTATGGGTAATGGCTATTTTCAAAATGGAGGATGGAAAATTCCCTTGATCACAGTGAACAAACAGGACGCGGGAGAGGAGAAAGACACTGAGGAGTAGACCACATGGAAGGTAAGTATGACTTGTGTATGCTTATTTTGACTTTTAATTTTCAGTTCAGGTTTTCTTTAAGTAAAGTAAAGAAAAGTTAAGTCAACTAACATGCTTTATGTTACCAGTCTGCATAGCTTTCGCTTTTCTCCCTCAGCTGGGGGTGTAGCACAACATATAATTACTCACATTGCAGAAATATGTAACATTCTAAGAGGTGCTGCAGAATGGATTACCTATGCACACTAATGAAGGCTAACAGCCACAGGACACTTTCACAAATACATTACTGAGGGCTCGTTTCCACTATCGCGAATCTGCATGCGTCCAACGCATGCAGATCCGCACATGTAATACAAGTGGATGGGCCTGTTTCCACTGTAGCGTTGTTGAGGTGCGTTTTTTTCAGCGTGAAAAAAACGCACAAAAGAGCCAACGATTTCGCCTGCGTCGGGAATCCGTGCGAATCGCCGCTAATGTATTTAATAGTAAAAACGCATGCGTTTGTTACATGCGTTTTTACCCGCGATTTCGCGTGCGATTTCGCACCTTTTTCAATTTTATTTAGCCCTGGCAGTGTCATGGTTAATTTCGCATGGCACCCTGCCATGCGAAATCGCAGGCGAAATCGCGGGTAAAAACGCATGTGGAAACACATCCGCATGCGTTTTTACAAGCGTCGGAATGCGGCCGAAATCGCGTCGCAACAGTGGAAACAAGCCCTAAGGAGGACATGAATTAGTGATAGACAACATTACACAGGATTATTATTATTTATTCGTTTCCTTACCTTTAAGAATGCTCAGTATGCACCCTTTACAACAAATGACACACAATCAGGTTCAGTGCAGTGTAATTTGTAATTTGAAAGGCAAATCGTAAAGTACACCTGAACTGAGCATGGAATCTGGCATATTTATTTCCTTTTAACAATACCAGTTGCCTGGCAGTCCTGCTGATATCTTTGGATGCAGTAGTGTCTGAATTGCACACCTGAAACAAGCATGCCGCTAATCCAGTCAGACTTCAGTCAGAAACATCTGATCTGCATGCTTGTTCAGGGTCTATGGCCTAAAGTATTGACAGATAGGCAATTTGTGTTGTTTAATGGGAAATGAATGTCAGCCTCCATATCCCTCTCAGTTCAGGTGTACTTTAAAGGGAACCTGAAAAGCGAGAGATATGGAGGCTGCCATATTATTGCAGGATTTCTGCCAGGGTCCAACGTTCGAGTACAGGAGTACCCCCCAACAAAGAGGGAGCTTGAGGAGGAAGTGGTGGTGGCGTGCATAACTCTGAAGGTCCAGTCAGAGAGATAATAGGCAGGGTAGGAGAGAACTAAAGAGATGATTGGAGATGCAGATGGTTCATTGTTTCAAAGGCTGAGGAGAGATCAAGATTGAGAATAGAATTGAAGCCTTTAGTTCTAGCAGTTGATAATTAACCACTTTGACTAGGACTGTTTCTGCTGAATGACTCAGTGGAAGCCAGACTGTAGGTGATCAAACAGTGACTTGTCAGTATGTTAATGCACTAAAGGTGCCCATACACCACTCGACTTGGCGACCGATCGACCAATCCGATTTGATACCTGTAATCAAATCTGACGAAAATCGGTGCCTCCAAGAGCATGTCTGATTATGTCCCATATATCGATCGGACATGCTGGAAAATTTCGGGCGACATGCTCAATCAGGAGCTCAGGTAATTGCGTCCAATGTCAGGGCAAGCGACAGATACAATGGAACCCCCGGCCGCTGTCCCCCAAAACATTGGGGGGAACAGCGGCTAGGGGCAGCGAGGCTGCATGGTGACTTCACAAGGCCGATTCCCAACAGATTTCATGCTGAAAACAATTGGGAATCAGCCTGCAGTGTAGGCGGGCAACAGATCTCTCTAGGGCATATTTATTACCACCATAGGCTATATATAATGGTCAATAAAGATAGACATGTAGTAGGGGAGGGTAGTGTGATCCAGAGAAGGTTTCTTGCCTATAGGTGTTATGAGGGCATGCTGGAATGGGGATGGAAACTACATATAGAGAGTAGTAATGAATGTAATGTAAGTACAATTTTTCAAAATGTCACATTATTTTCATAATGACGATTAAGTTCGTAGTATAAAAAAAAAAATCATAATCACAAAATGTGTGTGAAATTTCACGTAATTACGACCATACATGAAATTTTCATAATTTATAGTTTTTATAATAAAAATCATTTTGTGAATACATTTTTAAAATTACAAACATTTTCATAATTATGAGAATTTTGGGGGATTCATTCTTGCATGAAACACGAAATTATGATTTTGTGTTATCTATAATTTCATGTAATTTTTCGTAAGGGTCCTATTACAGTTAATGCATTGGTATGCGCTAGTATGCGTTGATGTGCGGTTTTTCCATAGCAGGGCATTGTGAAAAAGCTTTCAGTTAAAACGCATATAGTGGGAACCACGCCATACAAAAAAATGGGCATTACTTTTTCACTTAATCAGTTTCGTTCAGTAATAACTGAAAGAAAACTGATTTTGAAAGGGGCCTTAGGCCCCGTTCACATCTCAAACGCGGATGGCCACGCATGCGGAACGCAACGCATGCGAACACACGCCATCCGCGTTTGTGTGCGTTGCGTGGCTGATCCCATCACTAAAAAGTGAATGGGACAGCCACGCGTTTTTGCAAAAAATGTGTGCAGCATGCGTTCCCGGACCGCAGAGGTCCGGAACGCATGCAGTGTGAACATCAGACATTGCACTCTATGCAATGTCTGATGTCGTGCGTGTCGGCCACCTGCACGCGTTTCCAAAACGCGGTTGGAAACGCGTGCAGTGTGAACGGGGCCTTACTACGCTAAATGAAACATGAAATCCAGTGAGAAATGATGACACAAATATATGCCAAAAACATAGAGCTATAGCAATATTAACCTTATTCAATCTGCATCCCATCTGGGGTGATGCTCAATACTACAGTGTACCAAAACAAAGTTGCCCAGATATGGATAAAAAAAAAAGTCAAAGAAATCCATTAGGATAAAAAATGTAACAAAAATGTATTAAGGACACAAAATGAATAAAAAAAAATAAAAACATAAAAAAAGCCCCTTTCCTTGACTGCTTATAATCAGTGCACTGCCTGATATGCAATAAATCAATAGTATTTAGTTTACAATAATGTCCCTAGAATAGCACACACTAAAGTGCATGGTGATAATAAATAGTGAATATTCATGAATTTCTCAATAGTCCATAACATACAAAAAAAACCATGCAAGTAGAAAAAACTTGTGTAAAAAAAACATATACATTATATACACACACACACACCTCTGTGCAAAAAGTGCACTGGTGCCAATAGCAACGTATAGGAATCAAAATTAAGCTGCAATAGTCACAGTATTATAAGAAAGAAAGTGTGTAAGTACATAAATAGATAGTGCTCACCAAAGGGCTATGATTAGCAGCGCATGTGCAGAAGCCAGCTTTACGCATTCACAGCGGCCACTGTGGAGGCCATTTTTTTTTACACAAGTTTTTTCTACTTTCATGTTTTTTACATGTTATGGACTATTGAACAATTCATGAGGTTAAAGGGAACCTGAACTGAGTAAAATTATTTAAAATAAACAAATGATGTAGCTGTAAGGCCCTGTTCACACTTGCGTTTTGGCAAGTAAACGGACCGGATCCTGATCGGAACGTGATCCGGATCCGGTCCGTTTGCATCAGGCATGCATCAGGCTGCCATCCGGATCCGTGGGCAAAAAATAGTTAAATTTAAATAGAAAAATGTTGGGGTCAGCAGAAGGTGCACCTGGTGCACCTGTAGAATCAGGTTCCTCCGCTGCAGGCCTCACCTCCACCTCCGACATTTTGCCAAACAGCTCCAGCACGTCTGTCACTGCTGCTCCACTCCAGACATGCTTGGCCCATGTGTCCCCATCCGAAATGGCCGCTTGGATACGCCTAGAAAGTGGGGTACAACGTCAGGTTTTTGTAGGCAGTGTGTTCTGTGCCTTCCGTTCCCCATTGGTTTCTGTGTTCCGGATGGTGCTGTCAGGCTCAGGTCCGGCTCCGGTCCGGGTGCGTGGACCGGAGATCCGGACCCAAAAAATAGCGCATGTTGGAAAAGAGTCCGGAGTCCGGATCCGGTCCGGCTCCGTACTGTACGGAACGGACACGTGTGAACGTCCGCAAAGACTTTACATTGCTATGCGGAACGTACGTTCCGTTTGTACAGTATGCGGTCCGGATCAGATCCGGAAAATCCGGATAGCGAACGCTAATGTGAACCGGGCCTTAATGAGTATTAATTACTTACCTCAGTCAATTCCTCTCAGAAGCTCACCATTTTCTTTTTACAGAGATCACTTTCGGTTCTGACAATATTTTGTCAGAACTGAAATATACCAGTTGCTGTCAGTTATATGTCAGCTGCTGTCAGTTACAACTGAATGTGCAAGGTAATGTCCATGTTTCCCTATGGCTCAAGTGGGCGATATAACAGTTTAACAGTGTGCTGATCTGGAAGCTGTTAGGGGGTAATGGTCATTTTCAATATGGAGGACAGAGAATTCCATCGATCACAGTCGACAAACAGGACGCAGGAGAGGAGAAAGGGTGTGATAAGGGGACTACACAGGAGGTAAGTATGACATGTGTAAGTTTATTTTGACTTTTAATTTTCAGTTGAGGTTCTATACCGATGTTTCTGTACAGTGTGTAGAAGGGCTGCAGCAAGATTACATGCAAGTTGACTAGAGAATTAGAGTAATAATGGTGGCCATACATGGTACAATTTTTTTATTTTTGTTCAATTAGATAATTTTGCTTGATTATTCTGTTAGATCAAATATTATTTTTTTTTTACAAAACGTCCGTTCGGATTGTTATTGAAAAAACAGGATAATAGTTTGTTTTTCTTGATCAAAAAAAATATTATTTTTTAAATTTCATTCGACCAATCTCAGATCGGAAACACTAAGCATTTGCAATTGCTTCCCATTTCAAGTGACTTTCTGTGAGGATCCGCTCGGCTGCCTGTGCAGGCAGGCAGCTTTTTGACCACTGTTCAGGTCTGCATTCTGCAGGTCTCTGGGAGAGAGACCTTTTGTCAGTTTTGCAGCTTGCTGCTGAGGAATTTGCATACGTTTGTCATGCAGATTGCCTAGCCACATCCTTTGTAGGCTTGCTCTATATATACCATGTGATATCACAGACCTGGGCTGGTCATAAGGGTTAGTCCTGTGAAACACTCCTGGAGTGTCAGCCTTGCTCATTGTTTAAAGATTAGCTTAGAGTAATTCCTGGGACTGCACTAAGCAGGTTCCCTAGTGCAGTTAGGATTGCATATCTATTTTGTTTGTCTGTTGCGATTGTCCTGTCCCTGTGGTGGTCGACAGGAGATCGTTCTGATCTTTGTTCTTGGAGTATAGCTGGAGCAGCGGTTGCTACCAGCTATCTCATCTGCCTGTCTAGCTTGGATCGCACTCGCCTTGCACTAGTGCTGTGGATCCTTCTGTTCTGTCTTCCTGGATCGCACTAGCCTCTTGCGCTAGTGCTGTGGATCCTTCTGTTCTGTCTTCCTGGATCGCACTAGCCTCTTGCGCTAGTGCTGTGGATCCTATCTCTCACTTATTCCTGTTTTCGTGTATCTGTCTTGTTTGCTACGAACGCTTGCTGGAGGCTCGGTGAGGTAACCGTTAAGCAAGCGCTCGCGTCCTCTGTTTCATGTTTGTCTGTCGGTGGTTAGTTAGGCGTGCTTGTCTCTGTTGTGCTTAACATGCGGAGACCGCGCATAAACGCGTGCACTGTTGCGAATGAGTGCGGTGTTCGCGTTTAGTTAGCGTTTGTTATTTTCCTTATCTTCTCATTGTATATTTGCTGTGCCTTTGCTACTCTCATGCTCTGCCTTGCTGTAGCCTTGTGTCACCTCTGGCAATCGCCTCTCTCGCGATTACTTTCCGACTTCATATCTGCTGTTGTGTATGCACCGTCGCGGGTTGGCGACTAGTTTGGTGCACACACATACAATCTGTCCCTTTGCTCAATCTCATTCGCAATCGCTTCTCAGGCGATTGCGTTCTCACTCAGTTTCCTTTGTTGTGTGTCCGCCGTCGCAGGTTGACGGCTAGATTGGTGGACATACATACATTCCTCATCTGTGCTTATTCGGTCTTGTGTCGCTGTTAGCAACTGCCATCTCCGGCGATTGCCTTCTCACTTTATCTTCCTGGTTGTGTGTTCATCGTCGCAGGGTGGCGACTAGTTTGGTGAACACACATACCCTCTGTCGCTTTGATCTCTCTCTTTCAGGGCTATCTTGCCCTGCGTTTCTTCCCTTCGTGCAATTCCTGTCTGGCGTGTGTGGCAGAGCAGAGGAGCTGTTCCTCTGCACTCCACAGCTCCACCTGCCGACAGGAATTTCCCTCTACAGGTGCATTGCACCTTTTGCTGGGTTCCCTCAAATGACACGCTTGTGGAGGATTTCCGCAGTGTCAGCGCACGTCTTGTGCGCTGATCACGGAGAGAATTCCACAATTGTTACAATTTCCTAGCGATTTTGAAGGAATGTGTGATTTTGCAGCATTCCTTCAAGAGCAATCGCTCAGAAAATGCTGCAGACAATACTTCTGCAATTTTATAGAAATTCTCAATGCTGTAGAAGAATCATCGCCAGCAGTGAAAGCCCAGCCCTAACCTATCGCCAGTTTAGACTGGCATGTGTATGGCACTAAGTGCACCAACAATTTATAAGGACAGTTAGATCTTGCAAGAGGTTGTAGATTGTGATTAACCGGCTTCCTGAAAGCTGCTTCTCAGCCAGTACGGGTTGTACTGCGCCATTAGTAAGCATGGAAAACTAGGGAAAATGATGAACTACAGAGCTTAGCTGCTGCTTATCCAGTGTCAGCAGGAGCCCAGAGCATTCTCCATGAATGCAAGCTGGGATTCACCTGTATGCCTTTACATTACAGCCAGTGGGTGGTCTCTGGGGGTGACAGCTTTCCAGCTGGTGATGGAGAAACCATATAGCAGTTACTACCGTAGACTGCAGGATATAATGTAAACGCATAAAAAAAATAGGAGACAATACCCTGTTAGTGCTCATTCCATTTTGCAATGAAGCATCTGTTCACCATACACCTAATACTAACTATGCAGCTAGATTTTAATACTCATCTAATGGCCACTAACGAAACAATTTGCCGACCAATCGTTTACAAATGATTTTTCATATGAATGAATGGAAATGATCGTCTGTGACCACTAATGGAAATAGTCTCCAAACTAATCTGATCAGATTAATGAAGTTGATCTGATTTTCAGATCAATCTCATCAATCTGATCATATTGATTAGGAGATATTTGTCCATTAGTGTTCTCAAACAATCATTTCTGATAGAACATATGAAGAATTGTTCAAATTGTATTGTTAGTGACCACCTTTAAGCAATCAATCTTAAGCCCCATCTACACCATAACATTTTTTGTCCGATTCAATTCATTGATTCGGTTCGATTCAATCCGACATGTCCAATCGGGATTCGATTTGATTCAATTTGCCATTGCAAAACAATGGCAAATTGAATCGAATTGAATCCCGATCTGACATGTCGGATTGAATCGAATCGAATCAATGATTCGTAAAAAAAGGCAAAAAGCTGGGCACACACATCCAATGCAAATTCAGTTTATTTTCTTCTTAACCACTTGCCGACCGCCTACTTCATATTGGCGGCGGCAAAGTGGCAGCCCCAGGACCACGTAACGCAGATTGGCGTCAGGTCCTGGGGCACTCTCTGGCCGGGGATCGCGCGCTGGGATGCGCGCGCATCCACCGGCAATAGGCTCCGCCCACCCGCGACGTCAACCCGCCGGCCAATCGGAAGCGCCGGCGGGTTGTTAACCCGATGATCCCCGGATAGGAAGCGTATAATACGCTTTGTAATGTTTACAAAGTGTATTATACAGGCTGCCTCCTGCCCTGGTGGTCCCAGTGTCCGAGGGACCACCAGGGCAGGCTGCAGCCACCCTAGTCTGCACCCAAACACACTGATCTGCCCCCCCTGCCCCCTGATCGCCCACAGTACCCCTCACACCCCCCCCCTGCCCACCCCCCAGACCACCATTTGCACACAATCACCCCCCTAATCACCCATCAATCACTCCCTGTCACTATCTGTCAACGCTATTTTTTTTTTTAGTCCCTAAACTGCCCCCTGCTCCCTCCTGATCACCCCCCCACCCCTCAGATTCTCCCCAGACCCCCCCAGACCCTCCCCCCCCCCTGTGTACTGTATGCATCTATCCCCCCTGATCACCTGTCAATCACCCGTCAATCACCCATCAATCACCCGTCAATCACCCGTCAATCACCCCCTGTCACTGCCACCCATCAATCAGCCCCTAACCTGCCCCTTGCGGGCAATCTGATCACCCACCCACACCAATAGATCGCCCGCAGATCCGACATCAGATCACCTCCCAAATCCATCGTTTACATCTATTCTCTCCTCTAAACACCCACTAATTACCCATCAATCACCCATCAATCACCCCCTATCACCACCTGTCACTGTTACCCATCAGATTAGACCCTTGCGGGCACCCAATCGCCCGCCCACACGCTCAGATTGCCCTCAACCCCCCCCCCCCCCCCCTTATCGATTCGCCAGTGCATTATTTACATCCGTTCTTCCCTGTAATAACCCACTGATCACCTGTCAATCACCCCCTGTCACTGCCACCCATCAATCACCCCCTGTCACTGCCACCCATCAATCAGCCCCTAACCTGCCCCTTGCGGGCAATCTGATCACCCACCCACACCAATAAATCGCCCGCAGATCCGACATCAGATCACCTCCCAAATCCATCGTTTACATCTATTCTCTCCTCTAAACACCCACTAATTACCCATCAATCACCCATCAATCACCCCCTATCACCACCTGTCACTGTTACCCATCAGATTAGACCCTTGCGGGCACCCAATCGCCCGCCCACACGCTCAGATTGCCCTCAACCCCCCCCCCCTTATCGATTCGCCAGTGCATTATTTACATCTGTTCTTCCCTGTAATAACCCACTGATCACCTGTCAATCACCCCGTCACTGCCACCCATCAATCACCCCCTGTCACTGCCACCCATCAATCAGCCCCTAACCTGCCCCTTGCGGGCAATCTGATCACCCACCCACACCAATAGATCGCCCGCAGATCCGACATCAGATCACCTCCCAAATCCATCGTTTACATCTATTCTCTCCTCTAAACACCCACTAATTACCCATCAATCACCCATCAATCACCCCCTATCACCACCTGTCACTGTTACCCATCAGATTAGACCCTAATCTGCCCCTTGCGGGCACCCAATCACCCGCCCACACCTCAGAACGCCCTCAGACCCCAGCCCTGATCACCTCGCTAGTGCATTGCTTGCATCTATTTCCCCCCTCTAATCACACCTTGAGACACCCATAAATCACCTCCTGTCACCCCCTAGCACACCTACCCATCAGATCAGGCCCTAATTTGCCCCGTGTGGGCCCTGATCACTCGGCCAAACCCTCAGATCCCCCTCAGACCCCCTTCCGATCACCTCCCCAGTGCATTGATTGCATCTATTTTCCCCTCTAACCGCCCCCTGAGACACCCATCAATCACCTCCTGTCACCCCCCTAGCACTCCTATCCATCAGATCAGGCCCAATTCATCCTGTCATCTAAGAGGCCACCCTGCTTATGACCGTTTCCACAAAATTTGCCCCCTCATAGACCACCTGTCATCAAAATTTGCAGATGCTTATACCCCTGAACAGTCATTTTGAGAAATTTGGTTTCCAGACTACTCACAGTTTTGGGCCCGTAAAATGCCAGGGCAGTATAGGAACCCCACAAGTGACCCCATTTTAGAAAGAAGACACCCCAAGGTATTCTGTTAGGTGTATGATGAGTTCATAGAAGATTTTATTTTTTGTCAAAAGTTAGCGGAAATTGGATTTTTATTGTTTTTTTCACAAAGTGTCATTTTTCACTAACTTGTGACAAAAAATAAAATCTTCTATGAACTCACCATACCCCTAACGGAATACCTTGGGGTGTCGTCTTTCTAAAATGGGGTCACTTGTGGGGTTCCTATACTGCCCTGGCATTTTAGGGGCCCTAAACCGTAGGGAGTAGTCTAGAAAACAAATGCCTCAAAATGACCTGTGAATAGGACGTTGGGCCCCTTAGCGCACCTAAGCTGCAAAAAAGTGTCACACATGTAGTATCGCCATACTCAGGAGAAGTAGTATAATGTGTTTTGTGGTGTATTTTTACACATACCCATGCTGGGTGGGAGAAATCTCTCTGTAAATGGACAATTGTGTGTAAAAAAAATCAAAAATGTGTCATTTACAGAGATATTTCTCCCACCCAGCATGGTTATATGTAAAAATACACCACAAAACACATTATACTACTTCTTCTGAGTACGGCGATACCACATGTGTGACACTTTTTTGCAGCCTAACTGTGCTAAGGGGCCCAAAGTCCAATGAGTACCTTTAGGATTTCACAGGTCATTTTGAGACATTTGGGTTCAAGACTACTCCTCACGGTTTAGGGCCCCTAAAATGCCAGGGCAGTATTGGAACCCCACAAATGACCCCATTCTAGAAAGAAGACACCCCAAGGTATTCCGTTAGGAGTATGGTGAGTTCATAGAAGATTTTATTTTTTGTCACAAGTTAGCGGAAATTGATATGTATTGTTTTTTTTTTCACAAAGTGTCATTTTCCGCTAACTTGTGACAAAAAAAAAATCTTCTATGAACTCACCATACCCCTAACGGAATACCTTGGGGTGTCTTCTTTCTAAAATGGGGTCACTTGTGAGGTTCCTATACTGCCCTGGCATTTTAGGGGCCCTAAACCGTGAGGAGTAGTCTAGAATCCAAATGCCTCAAAATGACCTGTGAATAGGACGTTAGGCCCCTTAGCGCACCTAGGTTGCAAAAAAGTGTCACACATGTGGTATCGCCGTACTCAGAAGAAGTAGTATAATGTGTTTTGAGGTGTATTTTTATACATACCCATGCTGGGTGGGAGAAATCTCTCTGTAAATGGACAATTGTGTGTAAAAAAAATCAAATAATTGTCATTTACAGAGATATTTCTCCCACCTAGCATCTGTATGTGTAAAAATACACCCCAAAACACATTATACTACTTCTCCTGAGTACGGCGGTACCACATGTGTGGCACTTTTTTGTACCCTAAGTGCGCTAAGGGGCCCAAAGTCCAATGAGTACCTTTAGGATTTCACAGGTCATTTTGCGACATTTGGTTTCAAGAGTACTCCTCACGGTTTAGGGCCCCTAAAATGCCAGGGCAGTATAGGAACCCCACAAATGACCCCATTTTAGAAAGAAGACACCCCAAGGTATTCCGTTAGGAGTATGGTGAGTTCATAGAAGATTTTATTTTTGTCACAAGTTAGCAGAAAATGACACTTTGTGAAAAAAAACAATTCAAATCAATTTCCGCTAACTTGTGACAAAAAAAAAAAATCTTCTATGAACTCACCATCCTCCTAATGGAATACCTTGGGGTGTCTTCTTTCTAAAATGGGGTAATTTGTGGGATTCCTATACTGTCCTGGCATTTTAGGGGCCCTAAACCGTGAGGAGCAGTCTTGAAACAAAATTTCTCAAAATGACCTGTGAAATCCTAAAGGTACTCATTGGACTTTGGGCCCCTTAGCGCAGTTAGGGTGCAAAAAAGTGCCACACATGTGGTATCGCCGTACTCAGGAGAAGTAGTATAATGTGTTTTGGGGTGTATTTTTCCACATACCCATGCTGAGTGGGAGAAATATCTCTATAAATTGACAATTGTGTGTAAAAAAAATAAAACAATTGTCATTTACGGAGATATTTCTCCCACCCAGCATGGGTATGTGTAAAAATACACCCCAAAACACATTATACTACTTCTCCTGAGTACGGCAATACCACATGTGTGGCACTTTTTTGCAGCCTAACTGCGCTAAGGGGCCCAAAGTCCAATGAGCATCTTTAGGCTTTACAGGGGTGCTTACAATTAGGCACCCCCCAAAATGCCAGGACAGTGAACACACCCCACAAATGACCCCATTTTGGAAAGTAGACACTTCAAGGTATTCAGAGAGTAGCATAGTGAGTCCGTGGCAGATTTCATTTTTTTTTGTCGCAAGTTAGAAGAAATGGAAACTTTTTTTTTTTTTTGTTTGTTACAAAGTGTCATTTTCCGCTAACTTGTGACAAAAAATAAAATCTTCTATGAACTCACCATGCCTCTCACTGAATACTTTGGGATGTCTTCTTTCCAAAATGGGGTCATTTGGGGGGGATTTGTACTATCCTGGAATTTTAGCCCCTCATGAAACCTGACAGGTGCGCAGAAAAGTCAGAGATGCTTGAAAATGGGAAAATTCACTTTTGGCACCATAGTTTGTAAACGCTATAACTTTTACCCAATCCAATAAATATACACTGAATGTTTTTTTTTTTATCAAAGACATGTAGCAGAATAACTTTCGCGCTCAAATGTATAGGAAATTTTACTTTATTTGAAAAATGTCAGCACAGAAAGTTAAAAAGTCATTTTTTTGACAAAATTCATGTCTTTTTTGATGAATATAATAAAAAGTAAAACTCGCAGCAGCAATCAAATAGCACCGAAAGAAAGCTGTATTAGTGACAAGAAAAGGAGGTAAAATTCATTTAGGTGGTAGGTTGTATGACTGAGCAATAAACCGTGAAAGCTGCAGTGGTCCGAATGGAAAAAAAGGCTCTGGTCCTTTAGGGGTTTTATGAATGCAGTCCTTAAGTGGTTAAATAGTAAAACATACAGGCTACCGTACCGTTACCAGCCGAGAGATACAAGTTGTATCTCTCTCAATGAATCAAAACGAATTGAATTGAATCAGACAAAAAATGGAAGGTGTAGATGGGGCTTAAAACTGCAACGTAATCTAAAACAATTGCTTTATAAAAGGTTCATTCAGTTCAATCCAATCAAAAATGTCTTAAAGGTGCCCATTAACAGTGACATTTTTATCAAACAATTCTTTATTTCGATCGATTTAGTAAATTAGAAATAATTCATTGGAAATGATCACCTTTATCCCACAACATCCCTTATTTTAGATAAGGTCAGATACAATTACTCAAATCCGCAGGGCAGATCGATAAACTGGCTATTTACAATCGACTATACGATCATTTTTTAGATGGATCGTGAGCAAATTCTGACTTTATATACTATTTGAGGAGCTTTAGCTAAGTAAAATTAAGAATTCTTCATAAAAATGTCACCATTAATGGGCATCTTAAAGGTGACCATTATTGGTACAATCTTTATTGTACAATTTTACCATTTCTTTGTAATATGAGGGACTGCCTAAAATATCCAAAGTATATTCACTCAGTTTAACCTTCTTACCACAGAGATTTGGTAAGATTGCCCTATCAAGATTGTATCATTGATGAGCATGCATGTAGCTGGCCATGCACGTATCAATTCTCAGATCAGTTTGTTTCTGATTCTATCACTTTGATCAAATCTGCCAGTCCACTATTGCACCATCCTCTTCTATCTATTCATTTCATTTGGCAGTTTACCAGTGGAAAGTGTGTGTGTGTGTGTGTGTGTGTGTGTGTGTGTGTGTGTGTGTGTGTGTGTGTGTGTGTGTGTGTGTGTGTGTGTGTGTGTGTGTGTGTGTGTGTGTGTGTGTGTGTGTGTGTGTGGTGAGGGGGAAGAGAGGGGGGTATTAGAGTGGTGGTGGGGGGGTGCACATAGTGTTGTACTGATGTTGTTTAATTGATGCTAGGTACGTTTCTAATCAAATCTATCAAAATCAAGTTTGCCATATCAAATTCCAATCAAAAAACAGATTGGTCAACTTGGTACATTAGCTCATTACTGACCTATGAATGGCTAGCTTTTAACAGTTTTTCTTTGATCATGCAATTACTTTATCCAACTTATCCTTTCATTGTGCATTCACAATCCTACCCCGTGGCCAGAACCTTGGAGGATGAAGATCAGCATCCAATGTTTTAATCTGTAAGTGACAGAGTCAGCTCATCCATAAGGCAACCCTAGGGCCTGGAGAAAGTCTAGGGGCCTAGCGAATACCAACTCCTCCCCCCCTCCCAAATCTTACTAAAAAAGCTAGGTGTCCATCAGTCGTGGGCAAAGACTGCTACCTTGCCTAGGTCCCCATTAAGGCTTCTTGCACACAGGGACGTTACAGGCGCACGTTAGTGCAGCCTGTAACGCTCCCCCAACGCACAGCAATGTAACACAAGTGGGCTGTTCACACTGCCCACTTTGTGTTACATTGTAATGCAGCAAAGTGCTGCATGCTGTGCGTTCTATGCGGCTAAGCCGCGTTAGACTGTTTGCACATGCTCAGTCATGTTGGGGAGGAGGGGAGAGCGGCCGGGCACATGGCTAATTAATATTCACTGCACTCAGTGACGTGCAGTGCTTACTTCCTGGAGCGGCCGCTCTGTGCGGCAATTGGCCAGGCGGGACCACGTGATGCCGCATGCGTCCAAGAGTACGCATCACGGCATCACGGACGCCAGAGTGAGCTGCACAACGCGGCTCACTCCGACGTCCACACCAGAGAGCACCAGGCGTTGCGTTAGCGGCACGTTATGTGCCCTATAATGTCCCCTAAACGCAACGTCCTGGTGTGTAACTAGCCTTAAAGAGACATTGAAGCAAAAAAAAAATATGATATAATGAATTGGTTGTGTACTATGAATAATTACTAGAAGATTAGCAGCAAAGAAAATATTCTCATATTTTTATTTTCAGGTATATAGTGTGTTTTCTAACATTGCATCATTCTCTAATATGTGCAGATTACACAACATTCAGCATTCAAAATGATTCTTTCAGAGCAGTCTGTGAACTAATGACCTCTCCTCTGGCAGATAAAAAGAAAACTGTTCACTTACAGTTGAGATAATAAAAGTCAGAAGACAGCCCTCTTTACGACTTTGAAAGTCGTAGAGATTAATGGCTTTTTTGCATAGAGATAACAACTGGAGTTTCTTAACTCTTCCTGTACTGGAAACAATTACACTGATGTATCTGATCTTAATGTTTTATTTCTTAGCTGTGCTACACATACAAATCATAATATCATATTTTTTTTTTTCGCTTCAGTGTCTCTTTAATCTTAATCCTTTTCTGGTAAGAGATGCCAGGTCGTAGCAGCATTGTGTCAAAGATTCCGTAACAACACGACTGTCGATAAGCACATGATATGACATCAACCTTGGCGATCATAAACTTTATCTAATGCAAATGACAGAAAAGACTGTCAGCTAGCCATATTTAGGGAAAGAAATTGTTACTTCCTGTGACACACCTCATGTGCTCTCTGGCTCTGCACCAACATTGGCAGATCATTTCTGACAGGAAATTATTATGCACTTATGTTGTGCCTGAATGCCCAGACACGGCTGGGGATGATCTGTCAGGGCAGGTGAAAGGAAAACTACAGCGTGAAGCATCAATTGCCAAAAAAAACCATGTGCCATCCTTGAATGCATACCTTCTGTATTTACATTATTCCTAAGTCTTACTGCCACACCTCACACCTCAACTGACTAATTTAAATGTATTCTTTCAGTTACAAAGCAAGATCCAAAAAATAGGGTCTTTCTTGCAGGTGTTAAGCTGGGTACACATGCTCTATACCTGTTGCCTGCAGGGATTGGGATGCGATCACTCTGCAACATTTCGGGGGCTTAGTGCTCTAGAGTCACATCGTTAGCCTAGAAACTAGTAACACATCTGTTGCTATGGATGGGGGAGGAGGGACAACAGGCAGTGAAATAAGAAGCATCGTCTGGTGGGTGCGGGGAGCAGAACAATTCTCCTGTGAATTGGTTGAGCATCATGGTCACTAAATTTCCAGCATGACATGGGGTGGATACTCATGTACACACACTTGATGCTTGACCAAGATGGTCACCAACAGCCACCATGGCCGAGTATCATGTAGCATGTGTGCAAGAAATACTAGTCCAAAACCTGACAGATTTTAACTGTTTACTTTTTTCACTACATTGGTCCTTTAATGTTCTTTTTGTCCACACAAAGTAAATTATGATAATGCCTGATGCTCATTTTGCAACCATTTGTCAGCTTCTCAGAAGCCCTCGATGAACTTATGCATGTTATAATTCTTAATTGACTGTACAAGCCATATATAACCAGCATGAATTATTCCCACAAGAGCCAAAATTCTCATAAGAGGATGACCATATATAATGGTTAGATTTGTGTAGCCACACGTGAGGTTAAATACCAGCGTCATAATCCAAAAGGGAACTGTATCTTCATTAGTTAACCAGTCTGGATGGCACATGTACTGCATGTGTGTGGTGTGTCATTCATCACTGGCATTAGTTATAGAAGATGGAATCTATAATCAAATAAGAAATACGGCATGCATTTGATTCATCCTGGGCATGTGTACATAGTATTGATGTACGCATGATAACATTTATAGAGGTCTATATCTGTGGACAAAAATTCACTACAATTAAGCCCCTATTTTCGGATCTTGGTTTCTAACTAGGAGAATAAAGTTAAAGAATTACTGTAGTGGAGTAGGGGAAAAAAGAGTTGAACTTACACAGGGCTTGTAATGGTCCCCCGCAGATGTCTTGTGCTTGTGTAGCCACTCACCGATGCTCCAGTCCCCGCCTCCGGTTCACTTCTGGAATTTGCGACTTTAAAGTTGGAAAACCACTGTGCCTGTGCGGCCGTGTCCTCGCTCCCAGTGACATCACCAGAAGTGTATTGCGCAGGCCCAGTATGGTCTGTGCCTGCGCAGTATGCTCCTGGTGACGTCAGCGGAAGCGAGGACACAGCCATGCAGGCACAATGGTTTTCCGACTTTAAAGTCGCAAATTCCAGAAGTGAACCGGAGGCGGGGACTGGAGCATCGGTGAGTGGCTGTGGCTGTTTGGGCACAGGACGTCTGCGGGGGACCATTAGAAGCCCTGGGTAATTTCAACTCTTTTCCCTCTACCCCCCTATAATAGTACTTTAAACTAGTTATTACCATACACAGTATGTAAGAACTATGGTTCCTTTTGGCACTCTTGCCTTTGCATTTACTGAATATATCTTACAAGTTAGTGGGCAGTTACTTACCTGGAGCTTCTTCCAGCCCCCTGAAGTCTTCCTGGTCCCTCGCCGTCATTCTGTGCTTTAGTGGCCAGCAAGCAAGAAAATATTGATAGTACATTTTCACCTACTTTTTGGTACTTTTTTCAATTGCAAAGTTCTGACAAGTTATTTTACCAAGAAGATAAAAAATACAGTTCCCAGGAGAAAACTAGAGAAAAAGTTAATTGGATATGGGCCCTGGTGCATGGGGAGGAGAAGGATTTGTGACATCATAGCCTATGCTAAGCATCATTGGGAGGGCGGGGTTACGTATCAATTTACACTAATATACAACATATAGGAAGTGTTTCTGATGATGAAACCAGGATGATTAACATAAAAGTGGGTATTCAAATATTTTTGCCTTAATATCATAGCCTTGT